>NW_020190240.1:0-203984 GCF_002263795.3 Bos taurus
ATCATCATGCACTGCTCACGTGTCGTCATGGAGATCTCACGTAGCAATCTTATACACATCATGCACAGATCACTGACTATCACACTCATCACGTGACCTGATCTGCACTTGATCACGACGATATACTATCAGTGCAATTATATGCTACATGCACTGATCACGTGCTGATCATTGCACACTGATCACGTGATGATCATAGCACTGATCACGTGACTTGATCATGCACTGATCATGTGATGATCATGTTACAGATCACGTGAATAACCATGAATCATCACGTGGCTACTTGCACTGATCACGTGATAACATGCACTGATCACCGTAGCTGATCATACACGTATCACGTGACTGATCATGCACTGATCACATGGCTATCATGCACTGATTATGTGGCTATCATGCACTGATCAAGCGCTGATCATGAATATCACGTAGCCCATCACTGGTCACGTGACTGATCATGCACTGATCAGGTAATTATCATATCATTATTACGGACTATCATGCACCAATCACGACTGCTCTGCACAATTCACCTGACTGACATGCCACTATCACTCACGTGGCTATCATGCACTGCTCACGTGGCTGATCATGCAATGATCACGAAGCTACCATGTACTGGTCACATGGACTGATCATGCACTGATCAGGTAATTGATCATGCACTGATCACGTGACTGATCATGCACAGATCACGTGACTGATCATGCCACAAATCACGTGACTGTTCATGCACTATCACGTGGCTATCATGCACTGCTCACTGGCTGATCATGCAATGATCACGCAGCTACCATGTACTGGTCACATGACTGATCACGCACTGATCACATAATTGATCATGCACTGATCAACTGGCTTATCACCATTGATCATGTGACTGATCATACACTGTTTCATGTAACTATCATGCACTGATCACGTGGCTATCATGCACTGCAATACAGGTACCTCGGACTGAACATGCACTGTTCACGTCGCGCCCCTGAGTCACACACCTAGTCACGTGACATACCATGCACTGATCACGTCACCGGGCACTCATGCAACTGATCACAAGTTGGCTGATCATGACTCTGCTCGACGTCAAGCTCATCTATTGCAAACACATCACGTGGCTATCATTGCACTGCTCTGTCACGTTCTCATGGAATGATTCACAAGGCTACCCCATATACTGGCAGTGGACTAAATCATGTACACAGATCACGTTTCTGAAGCATGCACTGTTAACAGTAGCTGTCACACACCTATTCACGGTTGACATGATCATGGCATCTGAGTCACGTGGCTCTCATGCACTGATCACGTTGATGCGCGACTTGCACTGATCACGTAATTGTATTGCACTGCTCACAGTGGCTATCATGCACTTGATGGACCTTGGTCTGATCTGCACTGATTCACTAGCTATCTTTGCACTGGTCACTTGGCTATCATACACTCATCACGGGATCTGCATCGTGCACTGATTGCGGCGCTATCATGCATTGACTACATGATCCACATGCACTTGATCACGTGCATGATCAGTTCACTGATCACGTGACTGACATGCACTGATCACGTGACTGATCATGCACTGATCACGCTGGCTATCATGCCATGATTCATTGGCTGGTCATACACTGATCATGTGCCTGGTCATGCATTGATCATGTGGCTGATCATGCAACTGCTCACGTGTCTGGTCATGCATATGATCACGTAGCTACCAACACTGGTCACCCGACTGATCATGCACAGATCACGTTAAATGATCATGCACTGTTCCCATGGACTGATCATGTACTGATCACGTGACTGATCATGCCACTGATCAACGTGGCTATCATGCTCTCCTCACGTGTGGTGATCATGCAATGATCACGTAGCAACCATGTACTGGTCACCTGACTGATTCATGCACTGATCATGTAATTGATCAGCACTGATCACGTGGCTCATCATGCACTGATCACGTGACTGTTCATGTACTGATCACGTGATTGATCATGCACGATCCACGTGGCTATCCATGCACTGAATCATGTGGTGATCATGCAATGATTACGCAGCTACCATAGTACGTGGTCAACATGGACTGGATCGATGCACTGACTCAGGTAATTTGATCATGCACTGATCCACGTGGATGATTCATGCACAAGATCACGTGACTGATCGATGCACAGATCATCGTGACTCGATCATGCACTGATACACCGTGGCTATTCATGCACTGCATCCATGTGGCTATCATGCACTGATCAAATGACTGATCATGAGAAATGATCACGTAAGCTACCATTGCAATCGTTACACGTGAATGATCCTTGCACTGATCTCAAAGTAATTGATCATGCAATGATCACGAGGCTGATCATACACGTAATCAACGGAACTCGATCATGCCACTGATCACGTAGGCTATCATGGCACTGGATCATGTGGCTATCATGCACTATCAAGTGGCTGATCATGAATGATCACGTAGCTACCATGCACTGGTCACGTGACTGATCATGCACTGATCAGGTTGTATGCACTGATCACGTGACTGATCATGCACAGATAACGTGACTGATCATGCACAGATCACGTGACTGATCATGCACTGATCACGTGGCTGTAATTCCCTGATTACGGGCTGATCATACACTTTTCACGTGCCTGGTCATGCACAGATCACGTGACTGATCATGCAGTGATCACGTGGCTATCATGCACTGATCACGTTGCCTGGTCATGCACAATTACATAACTGATCATGCACTGAAACCACGTGGACTGATCATGACTGATCACGGTCTATCATGCACTACTCACCTGGCTGATCATTTGCCACGATCCATGTAGCTACCATGTACCGGTCAGGTGGACTGATCATACACCCCATCAGGTGAGGATCATGCACTGATCACGTGGACTGATCATACACTGATCACGTGGACCTGGTCATGCACTGATCACGGTGACTGATCATGCACTGAACACGTGGCTATCTCATGCCATTGAATCACAAGTGACTGTCATGCACTGTTCACGAGACTCATCATGCACTGATCACGTGGATATCATGCAATGATCACGTGTTTGATCATACACTGTTCACGTGTCTGACCATGCACTGCTCACGTGGCTGATCATACACTGTTCACGTAACTGATCATGCACTGATCTCGTGGATATCATGAACTGATCCCGTGGCTGAACATGCACTGTTCACGTGGCTTATCACACACCTGTCACGTGACTGATCATGCACTGATCACGTGGCACTCATGCATTGATCACGTGGCTGATCATACTCTGCTCACGTAACTGATCATGCACACATCACGTGGCTATCATGCACTTCTCACCTGGCTGGTCAGGCAATGTTCACCTAGCTACCATATACTGGTCACGTGACTGATCATGCTCAGATCACGTAAATGATCATGCACTGTTCAGTTGACTGATCATGTACTGATCACGTGACTGATCATGCACTGATCACGTGGCTATCATGCACTGCTCACGTGGCTGATCATGCACTGATCACGTGACTGATCATGCACTGCTCACGTAGCTGATCATGCACTGATCACGTGGCTGATCATGCAATGATCACGTAGCAACCATGTACTGGTCACGTGACTGATCATGCACTGATCACATAATTAATCCTGCACTGATCACCTGACTCATCATGCACTGATCACGTGGCTGATCACACACGTATCACGTGACTGATCATGCACTGATCACGTGGCTATCATGCATTAATCACGTGGCTATCATTCACTGATCACGTGGATATCATGCACTGATCACGTGGCTGATCACACACGTATCACATGACTGATCATGCACTGATCACGTGGCTATCATGCACTGATCACGTGGCTGATCATGCAATGATCACGTAGCTACCATGTACTGGTCACGTGACTGATCTTGCACTGATCACGTAATTGATCATGCACTGATCACGTGGCTGATCATGCACTGATCACGTGACTGATCATGCACTGATCACATGGCTCATCACGCACACATCCGGTGGCTCATCACACACGTATCACGTGACTGATCATGTACAGATCACGTAAATAATCATGAAGTGATCACGTGGCTATCCTGCACTGATCACTTGGATAACATGCACTGATCACGTGGCTGATCACACACGTATCATGTGACTGATCATGCACTGATCACGTGGCTATCATGCACTGATCACGTGACTGATCATGCACTGATCACGTGACTTATCATGCATTGATCACGTGGCTATCATGCACTGATCACATGGCTGGTCATACACTGCTCACGTGCCTGGTCATGCACAGATTACATGACTGATCATGCACTCATCACGTCACTGATCATCCACTGATCACGTGGCTATCATGCACTACTCACGTGGCTGATCAAGCAATGATCATGTAGCTACCATGTACCGGTCACGTGACTGATCATACACCCATCAGGTGACTGATCATGCCCTGATCACGTGGCTATCATGCACTGTTCACGGGGCTGATCATACAATGATCACCTGCCTGGTCATGCACAGATCATGTGACTAATCATGAACTGATCACGTAGCAATCATTCACTGATCACCTGGCTGATCATGCACTGATCACGTGGCTATCATGCAATGATCACGTGGCTATCATGCACTGATCACGTGGCTGATCATGCACTGATACCGTGACTGAGCATGGACTGATCACATGACTATCATGTAGTGATCACGTGACTTAATGGCGCTGACCATGTGACTGATCATGCGCTGAACATGTTTGCTATCATACACTGATCATGTGCCTCGGGAGGCAATAAACAAAGAGCTGAGTAGGCATGAATCAAGCAGTCAGCAGGCAATAATCATGGAACTCAGCTGTGAGGAATCATGCTGCTCAGCTGGCAATAATCAAGCAGCTGAGCAGGCAGGAATTACACAGCACAGCTGGCAATTGTCAAGCAGATGACAGGCAGGAATCATGCAGCTCAGCTGGCAATTGTCAAGCAGATGAGCAGACAGAAATCACGCAGCTCAGCAGGCCCTGATCACGTGACTGAGCATGCACTGTTCACTTGGCTGATCATACACTGATCACGTGATTGATCATGCACTGATCACTTGGATATCATGCACTGATCACGTGGCTAATCATACATTGTTCACGGGTCTGACCATGCACTGATCACGTGGCTGATCATACACTGCTCACGTAACTGATCATGCACTGATCACGTAATTGATCATGCACTGATCACGTAGCTGATCATGTACTGGTCCCGTGAGTGATCATGCACTGATCACCTAATTGATCATGCACTGATCACGTGGCTATCATGCACTGAACACGTGACTGATCATGCACTGATCACGTGACTGATCATGCACTGATCACGTGGCTATCATGCACTGATCACATGGCTATCATGCACTGATCATTTGGCTGGTCATACACTGATCATGTGCCTGGTCATGCACTGATCACGTGACTGATCATGCACTGCTCACGTGGCTATCATGCACTGCTCACGTGACTGATCATGCACTGATCACGTGGCACTCATGCACTGATCACGTGACTGATCATGCACTGATCACGTAACTGATCATGCACACATCACGTGGCTATCATGCACTTCTCACCTGGCTGGTCATGCAATGTTCACGTAGCTACCATATACTGGTCACGTGACTGATCATGCTCAGATCACGTAAATGATCATGCACTGTTCAGTTGACTGATCATGTACTGATCACGTGACTGATCATGCACTGCTCACGTGGCTATCATGCACTGCTCACGTGGCTGATCATGCAATGATCACGTAGCAACCATGTACTGGTCACGTGACTGATCATGCACTGATCACGTAATTAATCCTGCACTGATCTCCTGACTCATCATGCACTGATCACGTGGCTGATCACACACGTATCACGTGACTGATCATGCACTGATCACGTGGTTATCATGCACTGAACACGTGGCTATCATTCACTGATCACGTGGATATCATGCACTGATCACGTGGCTGATCATGCACTGGTCACGTGACTGATCATGCACTGATCAGGTAATTGATCATGCACTGATCACGTGACTGATCATGCACAGATCACGTGACTGATCATGCACAGATCACGTGACTGATCATGCACTGATCACGTGGCTGTAATTCCCTGATTACGGGGCTGATCATACACTTTTCACGTGCCTGGTCATGCACAGATCACGTGACTGATCATGCAGTGATCACGTGGCTATCATGCACTGATCACGTGCCTGGTCATGCACAGATTACATAACTGATCATGCACTGAACACGTGACTGATCATGCACTGATCACGTGTCTATCATGCACTACTCACCTGGCTGATCATGCAACGATCATGTAGCTACCATGTACCGGTCAGGTGACTGATCATACACCCATCAGGTGACGGATCATGCACTGATCACGTGGCTGATCATACACTGATCACGTGACTGGTCATGCACTGATCACGTGACTGATCATGCACTGAACACGTGGCTATCATGCACTGATCACGTGACTGATCATGCACTGTTCACGAGACTCATCATGCACTGATCACGTGGATATCATGCAATGATCACGTGTTTGATCATACACTGTTCACGTGTCTGACCATGCACTGCTCACGTGGCTGATCATACACTGTTCACGTAACTGATCATGCACTGATCTCGTGGATATCATGAACTGATCCCGTGGCTGAACATGCACTGTTCACGTGGCTTATCACACACCTGTCACGTGACTGATCATGCACTGATCACGTGGCACTCATGCATTGATCACGTGGCTGATCATACTCTGCTCACGTAACTGATCATGCACACATCACGTGGCTATCATGCACTTCTCACCTGGCTGGTCAGGCAATGTTCACCTAGCTACCATATACTGGTCACGTGACTGATCATGCTCAGATCACGTAAATGATCATGCACTGTTCAGTTGACTGATCATGTACTGATCACGTGACGGATCATGCACTGATCACGTGGCTATCATGCACTGCTCACGTGGCTGATCATGCACTGATCACGTGACTGATCATGCACTGCTCACGTAGCTGATCATGCACTGATCACGTGGCTGATCATGCAATGATCACGTAGCAACCATGTACTGGTCACGTGACTGATCATGCACTGATCACGTAATTAATCCTGCACTGATCACCTGACTCATCATGCACTGATCACGTGGCTGATCACACACGTATCACGTGACTGATCATGCACTGATCACGTGGCTATCATGCATTAATCACGTGGCTATCATTCACTGATCACGTGGATATCATGCACTGATCACGTGGCTGATCACACACGTATCACATGACTGATCATGCACTGATCACGTGGCTATCATGCACTGATCACGTGGCTGATCATGCAATGATCACGTAGCTACCATGTACTGGTCACGTGACTGATCTTGCACTGATCACGTAATTGATCATGCACTGATCACGTGGCTGATCATGCACTGATCACGTGACTGATCATGCACTGATCACATGGCTCATCACGCACACATCCGGTGGCTCATCACACACGTATCACGTGACTGATCATGTACAGATCACGTAAATAATCATGAAGTGATCACGTGGCTATCCTGCACTGATCACTTGGATAACATGCACTGATCACGTGGCTGATCACACACGTATCATGTGACTGATCATGCACTGATCACGTGGCTATCATGCACTGATCACGTGACTGATCATGCACTGATCACGTGACTTATCATGCATTGATCACGTGGCTATCATGCACTGATCACATGGCTGGTCATACACTGCTCACGTGACTGGTCATGCACAGATTACATGACTGATCATGCACTCATCACGTCACTGATCATCCACTGATCACGTGGCTATCATGCACTACTCACGTGGCTGATCAAGCAATGATCATGTAGCTACCATGTACCGGTCACGTGACTGATCATACACCCATCAGGTGACTGATCATGCCCTGATCACGTGGCTATCATGCACTGTTCACGGGGCTGATCATACAATGATCACCTGCCTGGTCATGCACAGATCATGTGACTAATCATGAACTGATCACGTAGCAATCATTCACTGATCACCTGGCTGATCATGCACTGATCACGTGGCTATCATGCAATGATCACGTGGCTATCATGCACTGATCACGTGGCTGATCATGCACTGATACCGTGACTGAGCATGGACTGATCACATGACTATCATGTAGTGATCACGTGACTTAATGGCGCTGACCATGTGACTGATCATGCGCTGAACATGTTTGCTATCATACACTGATCATGTGCCTCGGGAGGCAATAAACAAAGAGCTGAGTAGGCATGAATCAAGCAGTCAGCAGGCAATAATCATGGAACTCAGCTGTGAGGAATCATGCTGCTCAGCTGGCAATAATCAAGCAGCTGAGCAGGCAGGAATTACACAGCACAGCTGGCAATTGTCAAGCAGATGACAGGTAGGAATCATGCAGCTCAGCTGGCAATTGTCAAGCAGATGAGCAGACAGAAATCACGCAGCTCAGCAGGCCCTGATCACGTGACTGAGCATGCACTGTTCACTTGGCTGATCATACACTGATCACGTGATTGATCATGCACTGATCACTTGGATATCATGCACTGATCACGTGGCTAATCATACATTGTTCATGGGTCTGACCATGCACTGATCACGTGGCTGATCATACACTGCTCACGTAACTGATCATGCACTGATCACGTAATTGATCATGCACTGATCACGTAGCTGATCATGTACTGGTCCCGTGAGTGATCATGCACTGATCACCTAATTGATCATGCACTGATCACGTGGCTATCATGCACTGAACACGTGACTGATCATGCACTGATCACGTGACTGATCATGCACTGATCACGTGGCTATCATGCACTGATCACATGGCTATCATGCACTGATCATTTGGCTGGTCATACACTGATCATGTGCCTGGTCATGCACTGATCACGTGACTGATCATGCACTGCTCACGTGGCTATCATGCACTGCTCACGTGACTGATCATGCACTGATCACGTGACTGATCATGCACTGATCACGTAACTGATCATGCACACATCACGTGGCTATCATGCACTTCTCACCTGGCTGGTCATGCAATGTTCACGTAGCTACCATATACTGGTCACGTGACTGATCATGCTCAGATCACGTAAATGATCATGCACTGTTCAGTTGACTGATCATGTACTGATCACGTGACTGATCATGCACTGCTCACGTGGCTATCATGCACTGCTCACGTGGCTGATCATGCAATGATCACGTAGCAACCATGTACTGGTCACGTGACTGATCATGCACTGATCACGTAATTAATCCTGCACTGATCTCCTGACTCATCATGCACTGATCACGTGGCTGATCACACACGTATCACGTGACTGATCATGCACTGATCACGTGGTTATCATGCACTGAACACGTGGCTATCATTCACTGATCACGTGGATATCATGCACTGATCACGTGGCTGATCATGCACTGGTCACGTGACTGATCATGCACTGATCAGGTAATTGATCATGCACTGATCACGTGACTGATCATGCACAGATAACGTGACTGATCATGCACAGATCACGTGACTGATCATGCACTGATCACGTGGCTGTAATTCCCTGATTACGGGGCTGATCATACACTTTTCACGTGCCTGGTCATGCACAGATCACGTGACTGATCATGCAGTGATCACGTGGCTATCATGCACTGATCACGTGCCTGGTCATGCACAGATTACATAACTGATCATGCACTGAACACGTGACTGATCATGCACTGATCACGTGTCTATCATGCACTACTCACCTGGCTGATCATGCAACGATCATGTAGCTACCATGTACCGGTCAGGTGACTGATCATACACCCATCAGATGACGGATCATGCACTGATCACGTGGCTGATCATACACTGATCACGTGACTGGTCATGCACTGATCACGTGACTGATCATGCACTGAACACGTGGCTATCATGCACTGATCACGTGACTGATCATGCACTGTTCACGAGACTCATCATGCACTGATCACGTGGATATCATGCAATGATCACGTGTTTGATCATACACTGTTCACCTGTCTGACCATGCACTGCTCACGTGGCTGATCATACACTGTTCACGTAACTGATCATGCACTGATCTCGTGGATATCATGAACTGATCCCGTGGCTGAACATGCACTGTTCACGTGGCTTATCACACACCTGTCACGTGACTGATCATGCACTGATCACGTGGCACTCATGCATTGATCACGTGGCTGATCATACTCTGCTCACGTAACTGATCATGCACACATCACGTGGCTATCATGCACTTCTCACCTGGCTGGTCAGGCAATGTTCACCTAGCTACCATATACTGGTCACGTGACTGATCATGCTCAGATCACGTAAATGATCATGCACTGTTCAGTTGACTGATCATGTACTGATCACGTGACTGATCATGCACTGATCACGTGGCTATCATGCACTGCTCACGTGGCTGATCATGCACTGATCACGTGACTGATCATGCACTGCTCACGTAGCTGATCATGCACTGATCACGTGGCTGATCATGCAATGATCACGTAGCAACCATGTACTGGTCACGTGACTGATCATGCACTGATCACGTAATTAATCCTGCACTGATCACCTGACTCATCATGCACTGATCACGTGGCTGATCACACACGTATCACGTGACTGATCATGCACTGATCACGTGGCTATCATGCATTAATCACGTGGCTATCATTCACTGATCACGTGGATATCATGCACTGATCACGTGGCTGATCACACACGTATCACATGACTGATCATGCACTGATCACGTGGCTATCATGCACAGATCACGTGATTGTGCATGCACTGCTCACGTAATTGTATGCACTGCTCACGTGGCTCTCATGCATTGATGACGTGACTAATCATGCACTGATCATGTGACTGATCATGCACTGATCACGTAGCTATCTTGAACTGGTCACTTGGCTGATCATACACTCATCACGGGACTGATCGTGCACTGATTGCGGCGCTATCATGCATTGACTACATGACTCAACATGCACTGATCACGTGCATGATCATGCACTGATCACGGGACTGACCATGCACTGATCACGTGACTGATCATGCACTGATCACGTGGCTATAATGCCCTGATTACGTGGCTGATCATACACTGTTCAATTCCTGGTCATGCACAGATCACGTGACTAATCATGAACTGATCACGGGGCTATAATTCACTGATCACGTGGATATCATGCACTGATTACGTGCCTGTCATGCACAGATCACCTGACTAATCATGAACTGATCACGTAGGTATCATGCACTGATCACGTGGCTGATCATACACTGTTCACGTGTCTGATCATGCGCTGATCACGTGGCTGATCATACACTGCTCACGTAGCTGATCATGCACTGATCACGTGTCTATCATGCAGTGCTCACGTGGCTGATCCTGCAATGATCACGTAGCTTACATGTACTGGTCACGTGACTGATCATGCAATGGTAACGTAATTGATCATGCACTGATCACGTGACTGATCATGTACTGATCACGTGATTGATCATGCACTGATCACGTGTCTATCATGCACTGCTCACGTGGCTGATCATGCAATGATTACGAAGCTACCATGTACTGGTCAAATGACTGATCATGCACTGATCAGGTAATTGATCATGCACTGATCACGTGACTGATCATGCACAGATCACGTGACTGATCATGCACAGATCACGTGACTGATCATGCACTGATCACGTGGCTATCGTGCACTGATCATGTGGCTATCATGCACTGATCAAATGGCTGATCATGGAATGATCACGTAGCTACCATGCACTGGTCACGTGACTGATCATGCACTGATCACGTGGCTATCGTGCACTGATCACGTGGCTATCATGCACTGATCAAGTGGCTGATCATGGAATGATCACGTAGCTACCATGCACTGGTCACGTGACTGATCATGCACTGATCAGGTAATTGATCATGCACTGATCACGTGACTGATCATGCACAGATAACGTGACTGATCATGCACAGATCACGTGACTGATCATGCACTGATCACGTGGCTATCATGCACTGATCACGTGCCTGGTCATGCACAGATTACATAACTGATCATGCACTGAACACGTGGCTATCATGCACTGTTCACGTGGATGATCATACACTGTTCATGTGTCTGACCATGCACTGATCACGTGGCTCATCATACACTGCTCACGTAACTGATCATGCACTGATCACGTGGCTATCATGCACTGAATACGTGGCTGAACATGCACTGTTCACGTGGCTGATCACACACATGTCACGTGACATAACATGCACTGATCACGTGGCACTCATGCACTGATCACATGGCTGATCATACTCTGCTCATGTAACTCATCATGCACACATCACGTTTCTATCATGCACTGCTCACGTGGCTCGTCATGGAATGATCACGTAGCTACCATATACCATCATGCACAGATCACGTGACTGATCATGCACTGATCACGTGACTGATCATGCACTGATCACGTAATTGATCATGCAATTATCATTTGGCTGATCATGCACTGATCACGTGGCTGATCATACACTGATCACGTGACTGATCATGCACTGATCACGTGACTGATCATGCACTGTTCACGTGACTGATCATGTACAGATCACGTGAATAACCATGAAGTGATCACGTGGCTATCCTGCACTGATCACGTGGATAACATGCACTGATCACGTAGCTGATCACACACGTATCACGTGACTGATCATGCACTGATCACATGGCTATCATGCACTGATCATGTGGCTATCATGCACTGATCAAGTCGCTGATCATGGAATGATCACGTAGCTACCATGCACTGGTCACGTGACTGATCATGCACTGATCAGGTAATTGATCATGCATTGATCACGTGACTGATCATGCACAGATCACGTGACTGATCATGCACAGATCACGTGACTGATCATGCACTGATCACGTGGCTATCATGCACTGCTCACGTGGCTGATCATGCAATGATCACGAAGCTACCATGTACTGGTCACATGACTGATCATGCACTGATCAGGTAATTGATCATGCACTGATCACGTGACTGATCATGCACAGATCACGTGACTGATCATGCACAAATCACGTGACTGTTCATGCACTGATCACGTGGCTATCATGCACTGCTCACGTGGCTGATCATGCAATGATCACGCAGCTACCATGTACTGGTCACATGACTGATCACGCACTGATCACATAATTGATCATGCACTGATCAACTGGCTTATCACGCATTGATCATGTGACTGATCATACACTGTTTCATGTAACTGATCATGCACTGATCACGTGGCTATCATGCACTGAATACGTGGCTGAACATGCACTGTTCACGTGGCTGATCACACACCTGTCACGTGACATACCATGCACTGATCACGTGGCACTCATGCACTGATCACGTGGCTGATCATACTCTGCTCACGTAACTCATCATGCACACATCACGTGGCTATCATGCACTGCTCACGTGGTTCGTCATGGAATGATCACGAAGCTACCATATACTGGTCAGGTGACTAATCATGCACAGATCACGTTTCTGAGCATGCACTGTTCACGTAGCTGATCACACACCTATCACGTGAATGATCATGCACTGATCACGTGGCTCTCATGCACTGATCACGTGATTGCGCATGCACTGATCACGTAATTGTATGCACTGCTCACGTGGCTATCATGCACTGATGACCTGGCTGATCATGCACTGATCACGTAGCTATCTTGCACTGGTCACTTGGCTGATCATACACTCATCACGGGACTGATCGTGCACTGATTGCGGCGCTATCATGCATTGACTACATGACTCCACATGCACTGATCACGTGCATGATCATGCACTGATCACGTGACTGACCATGCACTGATCACGTGACTGATCATGCACTGATCACGTGGCTATCATGCACTGATCATTTGGCTGGTCATACACTGATCATGTGCCTGGTCATGCATTGATCATGTGGCTGATCATGCACTGCTCACGTGTCTGGTCATGCAATGATCACGTAGCTACCATACACTGGTCACCCGACTGATCATGCACAGATCACGTAAATGATCATGCACTGTTCCCATGACTGATCATGTACTGATCACGTGACTGATCATGCACTGATCACGTGGCTATCATGCTCTCCTCACGTGGGTGATCATGCAATGATCACGTAGCAACCATGTACTGGTCACCTGACTGATCATGCACTGATCATGTAATTGATCCAGCACTGATCACGTGGCTCATCATGCACTGATCACGTGACTGTTCATGTACTGATCACGTGATTGATCATGCACGATCACGTGGCTATCATGCACTGATCATGTGGCTGATCATGCAATGATTACGCAGCTACCATGTACTGGTCACATGACTGATCATGCACTGATCAGGTAATTGATCATGCACTGATCACGTGACTGATCATGCACAGATCACGTGACTGATCATGCACAGATCACGTGACTGATCATGCACTGATCACGTGGCTATCATGCACTGATCATGTGGCTATCATGCACTGATCAAATGGCTGATCATGGAATGATCACGTAGCTACCATGCACTGTTCACGTGACTGATCATGCACTGATCTGGTAATTGATCATGCAATGATCACGAGGCTGATCATACACGTATCACGTGACTGATCATGCACTGATCACGTGGCTATCATGCACTGATCATGTGGCTATCATGCACTGATCAAGTGGCTGATCATGGAATGATCACGTAGCTACCATGCACTGGTCACGTGACTGATCATGCACTGATCAGGTAATTGATCATGCACTGATCACGTGACTGATCATGCACAGATAACGTGACTGATCATGCACAGATCACGTGACTGATCATGCACTGATCACGTGGCTGTAATTCCCTGATTACGGGGCTGATCATACACTTTTCACGTGCCTGGTCATGCACAGATCACGTGACTGATCATGCAGTGATCACGTGGCTATCATGCACTGATCACGTGCCTGGTCATGCACAGATTACATAACTGATCATGCACTGAACACGTGACTGATCATGCACTGATCACGTGTCTATCATGCACTACTCACCTGGCTGATCATGCAACGATCATGTAGCTACCATGTACCGGTCAGGTGACTGATCATACACCCATCAGGTGACGGATCATGCACTGATCACGTGGCTGATCATACACTGATCACGTGACTGGTCATGCACTGATCACGTGACTGATCATGCACTGAACACGTGGCTATCATGCACTGATCACGTGACTGATCATGCACTGTTCACGAGACTCATCATGCACTGATCACGTGGATATCATGCAATGATCACGTGTTTGATCATACACTGTTCACGTGTCTGACCATGCACTGCTCACGTGGCTGATCATACACTGTTCACGTAACTGATCATGCACTGATCTCGTGGATATCATGAACTGATCCTGTGGCTGAACATGCACTGTTCACGTGGCTTATCACACACCTGTCACGTGACTGATCATGCACTGATCACGTGGCACTCATGCATTGATCACGTGGCTGATCATACTCTGCTCACGTAACTGATCATGCACACATCACGTGGCTATCATGCACTTCTCACCTGGCTGGTCAGGCAATGTTCACCTAGCTACCATATACTGGTCACGTGACTGATCATGCTCAGATCACGTAAATGATCATGCACTGTTCAGTTGACTGATCATGTACTGATCACGTGACTGATCATGCACTGATCACGTGGCTATCATGCACTGCTCACGTGGCTGATCATGCACTGATCACGTGACTGATCATGCACTGCTCACGTAGCTGATCATGCACTGATCACGTGGCTGATCATGCAATGATCACGTAGCAACCATGTACTGGTCACGTGACTGATCATGCACTGATCACATAATTAATCCTGCACTGATCACCTGACTCATCATGCACTGATCACGTGGCTGATCACACACGTATCACGTGACTGATCATGCACTGATCACGTGGCTATCATGCATTAATCACGTGGCTATCATTCACTGATCACGTGGATATCATGCACTGATCACGTGGCTGATCACACACGTATCACATGACTGATCATGCACTGATCACGTGGCTATCATGCACTGATCACGTGGCTGATCATGCAATGATCACGTAGCTACCATGTACTGGTCACGTGACTGATCTTGCACTGATCACGTAATTGATCATGCACTGATCACGTGGCTGATCATGCACTGATCACGTGACTGATCATGCACTGATCACATGGCTCATCACGCACACATCCGGTGGCTCATCACACACGTATCACGTGACTGATCATGTACAGATCACGTAAATAATCATGAAGTGATCACGTGGCTATCCTGCACTGATCACGTGGATAACATGCACTGATCACGTGGCTGATCACACACGTATCATGTGACTGATCATGCACTGATCACGTGGCTATCATGCACTGATCACGTGACTGATCATGCACTGATCACGTGACTTATCATGCATTGATCACGTGGCTATCATGCACTGATCACATGGCTGGTCATACACTGCTCACGTGCCTGGTCATGCACAGATTACATGACTGATCATGCACTCATCACGTCACTGATCATCCACTGATCACGTGGCTATCATGCACTACTCACGTGGCTGATCAAGCAATGATCATGTAGCTACCATGTACCGGTCACGTGACTGATCATACACCCATCAGGTGACTGATCATGCCCTGATCACGTGGCTATCATGCACTGTTCACGGGGCTGATCATACAATGATCACCTGCCTGGTCATGCACAGATCATGTGACTAATCATGAACTGATCACGTAGCAATCATTCACTGATCACCTGGCTGATCATGCACTGATCACGTGGCTATCATGCAATGATCACGTGGCTATCATGCACTGATCACGTGGCTGATCATGCACTGATACCGTGACTGAGCATGGACTGATCACATGACTATCATGTAGTGATCACGTGACTTAATGGCGCTGACCATGTGACTGATCATGCGCTGAACATGTTTGCTATCATACACTGATCATGTGCCTCGGGAGGCAATAAACAAAGAGCTGAGTAGGCATGAATCAAGCAGTCAGCAGGCAATAATCATGGAACTCAGCTGTGAGGAATCATGCTGCTCAGCTGGCAATAATCAAGCAGCTGAGCAGGCAGGAATTACACAGCACAGCTGGCAATTGTCAAGCAGATGACAGGCAGGAATCATGCAGCTCAGCTGGCAATTGTCAAGCAGATGAGCAGACAGAAATCACGCAGCTCAGCAGGCCCTGATCACGTGACTGAGCATGCACTGTTCACTTGGCTGATCATACACTGATCACGTGATTGATCATGCACTGATCACTTGGATATCATGCACTGATCACGTGGCTAATCATACATTGTTCACGGGTCTGACCATGCACTGATCACGTGGCTGATCATACACTGCTCACGTAACTGATCATGCACTGATCACGTAATTGATCATGCACTGATCACGTAGCTGATCATGTACTGGTCCCGTGAGTGATCATGCACTGATCACCTAATTGATCATGCACTGATCACGTGGCTATCATGCACTGAACACGTGACTGATCATGCACTGATCACGTGACTGATCATGCACTGATCACGTGGCTATCATGCACTGATCACATGGCTATCATGCACTGATCATTTGGCTGGTCATACACTGATCATGTGCCTGGTCATGCACTGATCACGTGACTGATCATGCACTGCTCACGTGGCTATCATGCACTGCTCACGTGACTGATCATGCACTGATCACGTGGCACTCATGCACTGATCACGTGACTGATCATGCACTGATCACGTAACTGATCATGCACACATCACGTGGCTATCATGCACTTCTCACCTGGCTGGTCATGCAATGTTCACGTAGCTACCATATACTGGTCACGTGACTGATCATGCTCAGATCACGTAAATGATCATGCACTGTTCAGTTGACTGATCATGTACTGATCACGTGACTGATCATGCACTGCTCACGTGGCTATCATGCACTGCTCACGTGGCTGATCATGCAATGATCACGTAGCAACCATGTACTGGTCACGTGACTGATCATGCACTGATCACGTAATTAATCCTGCACTGATCTCCTGACTCATCATGCACTGATCACGTGGCTGATCACACACGTATCACGTGACTGATCATGCACTGATCACGTGGTTATCATGCACTGAACACGTGGCTATCATTCACTGATCACGTGGATATCATGCACTGATCACGTGGCTGATCACACACGTATCACATGACTGATCATGCACTGATCACGTGGCTCTCATGCACAGATCACGTGATTGCGCATGCACTGCTCACGTAATTGTATGCACTGCTCACGTGGCTCTCATGCATTGATGACGTGACTAATCATGCACTGATCATGTGACTGATCATGCACTGATCACGTAGCTATCTTGAACTGGTCACTTGGCTGATCATACACTCATCACGGGACTGATCGTGCACTGATTGCGGCGCTATCATGCATTGACTACATGACTCAACATGCACTGATCACGTGCATGATCATGCACTGATCACGGGACTGACCATGCACTGATCACGTGACTGATCATGCACTGATCACGTGGCTATAATGCCCTGATTACGTGGCTGATCATACACTGTTCAATTCCTGGTCATGCACAGATCACGTGACTAATCATGAACTGATCACGGGGCTATAATTCACTGATCACGTGGATATCATGCACTGATTACGTGCCTGTCATGCACAGATCACCTGACTAATCATGAACTGATCACGTAGGTATCATGCACTGATCACGTGGCTGATCATACACTGTTCACGTGTCTGATCATGCGCTGATCACGTGGCTGATCATACACTGCTCACGTAGCTGATCATGCACTGATCACATGTCTATCATGCAGTGCTCACGTGGCTGATCCTGCAATGATCACGTAGCTTACATGTACTGGTCACGTGACTGATCATGCAATGGTAACGTAATTGATCATGCACTGATCACGTGACTGATCATGTACTGATCACGTGATTGATCATGCACTGATCACGTGTCTATCATGCACTGCTCACGTGGCTGATCATGCAGTGATTACGAAGCTACCATGTACTGGTCACATGACTGATCATGCACTGATCAGGTAATTGATCATGCACTGATCACGTGACTGATCATGCACTGATCACGTGACTGATCATGCACCGATCACGTGGCTATCATGCACCGATCACGTGGCTATCATGCACAGATCACGTGGCTGAACATGCAATGATCACGTAGCTACCATGTACTGGTCACGTGACTGATCATGCACTGATCACCTGACTGCCCATGCACTGATCACGTGGATAAACATACACTGATCATGTCACAGATCATGCAGTGATCACGCGGCTATCATGCACTGCTCACGTGGCTGATCATGCAATGATCACGTAGCTACCATGTACTGGTCACGTGAGTGATCATGCACTGATCCCGTAATGGATCATACACTGATCAGGTGACTTATCATGCACTGTTCACGTGACTGATCATGCACTGATCTCGTTGCTATCATGCACGGCTCACATGGCTGATCATGCAATGATCACGTAGCTACCATGTACTGCTCACGTGACTATCATGCACTGATCACGTAATTGATCATGCACTGATCACGTGGCTGATAATACACTGATCACGCAGCTACCATGTACTGGTCACGTGACTGATCATGCACTGATCACTTGGCTGGTCATGCAATGATCATTTAGCTACCATGTACCGGTCACGTGACTGATCATACACCCATCAGGTGACTGATCATGCACTGATCACGTGGCTATCATGCACTGTTCACGTGGATGATCATACACTGTTCATGTGTCTGACCATGCACTGATCACGTGGCTCATCATACACTGCTCACGTAACTGATCATGCACTGATCACGTGGCTATCATGCACTGAATACGTGGCTGAACATGCACTGTTCACGTGGCTGATCACACACATGTCACGTGACATAACATGCACTGATCACGTGGCACTCATGCACTGATCACATGGCTGATCATACTCTGCTCATGTAACTCATCATGCACACATCACGTTTCTATCATGCACTGCTCACGTGGCTCGTCATGGAATGATCACGTAGCTACCATATACTGGTCACGTGACTGATCATGCACTGATCACGTGACTGATCATGCACTGTTCACGTGACTGATCATGTACAGATCACGTGAATAACCATGAAGTGATCACGTGGCTATCCTGCACTGATCACGTGGATAACATGCACTGATCACGTGGCTGATCACACACGTATCACGTGACTGATCATGCACTGATCACATGGCTATCATGCACTGATCATGTGGCTATCATGCACTGATCAAGTCGCTGATCATGGAATGATCACGTAGCTACCATGCACTGGTCACGTGACTGATCATGCACTGATCAGGTAATTGATCATGCACTGATCACGTGACTGATCATGCACAGATCACGTGACTGATCATGCACAGATCACGTGACTGATCATGCACTGATCACTTGGCTATCATGCACTGCTCACGTGGCTGATCATGCAATGATCACGAAGCTACCATGTACTGGTCACATGACTGATCATGCACTGATCAGGTAATTGATCATGCACTGATCACGTGACTGATCATGCACAAATCACGTGACTGATCATGCACAGATCACGTGACTGTTCATGCACTGATCACGTGGCTATCATGCACTGCTCACGTGGCTGATCATGCAATGATCACGCAGCTACCATGTACTGGTCACATGACTGATCACCCACTGATCACATAATTGATCATGCACTGATCAACTGGCTTATCACGCATTGATCATGTGACTGATCATACACTGTTTCATGTAACTGATCATGCACTGATCACGTGGCTATCATGCACTGAATACGTGGCTGAACATGCACTGTTCACGTGGCTGATCACACACCTGTCACGTGACATACCATGCACTGATCACGTGTCACTCATGCACTGATCACGTGGCTGATCATACTCTGCTCACGTAACTCATCATGCACACATCACGTGGCTATCATGCACTGCTCACGTGGTTCGTCATGGAATGATCACGAAGCTACCATATACTGGTCAGGTGACTAATCATGCACAGATCACGTTTCTGAGCATGCACTGTTCACGTAGCTGATCACACACCTATCACGTGAATGATCATGCACTGATCACGTGGCTCTCATGCACTGATCACGTGATTGCGCATGCACTGATCACGTAATTGTATGCACTGCTCACGTGGCTATCATGCACTGATGACCTGGCTGATCATGCACTGATCACGTAGCTATCTTGCACTGGTCACTTGGCTGATCATACACTCATCACGGGACTGATCGTGCACTGATTGCGGCGCTATCATGCATTGACTACATGACTCCACATGCACTGATCACGTGCATGATCATGCACTGATCACGTGACTGACCATGCACTGATCACGTGACTGATCATGCACTGATCACGTGGCTATCATGCACTGATCATTTGGCTGGTCATACACTGATCATGTGCCTGGTCATGCATTGATCATGTGGCTGATCATGCACTGCTCACGTGTCTGGTCATGCAATGATCACGTAGCTACCATACACTGGTCACCCGACTGATCATGCACAGATCACGTAAATGATCATGCACTGTTCCCATGACTGATCATGTACTGATCACGTGACTGATCATGCACTGATCACGTGGCTATCATGCTCTCCTCACGTGGGTGATCATGCAATGATCACGTAGCAACCATGTACTGGTCACCTGACTGATCATGCACTGATCATGTAATTGATCCAGCACTGATCACGTGGCTCATCATGCACTGATCATGTGACTGTTCATGTACTGATCACGTGATTGATCATGCACTGATCACGTGTCTATCATGCACTGCTCACGTGGCTGATCATGCAATGATTACGCAGCTACCATGTACTGGTCACATGACTGATCATGCACTGATTAGGTAATTGATCATGCACTGATCACGTGACTGATCATGCACAGATCACGTGACTGATCATGCACAGATCACGTGACTGATCATGCACTGATCACGTGGCTATCATGCACTGATCATGTGGCTGATCATGCAATGATTACGCAGCTACCATGTACTGGTCACATGACTGATCATGCAATGATCAGGTAATTGATCATGCACTGATCACCTGACTGATCATGCACAGATCACGTGACTGATCATGTACTGATCACGTGATTGATCATGCACTGATCACGTGGCTATCATGCACTGATCATGTGGCTGATCATGCAATGATTACGCAGCTACCATGTACTGGTCACATGACTGATCATGCACTGATCAGGTAATTGATCATGCACTGATCACGTGACTGATCATGCACAGATCACGTGAATGATCATGCACAGATCACGTGACTGATCATGCACTGATCACGTGGCTATCATGCACTGATCATGTGGCTATCATGCACTGATCAAGTGGCTGATCATGGAATGATCACGTAGCTACCATGCACTGGTCACGTGACTGATCATGCACTGATCAGGTAATTGATCATGCACTGATCACGTGACTGATCATGCACAGATCACGTGACTGATCATGCACAGATCACGTGACTGATCATGCACTGATCACGTGGCTATCATGCACTGCTCACGTGGCTGATCATGCAATGATCACGCAGCTACCATGTACTGGTCACATGACTGATCATGCACTCATCACATAATTGATCATGCACTGATCAACTGGCTTATCATGCATTGATCATGTGACTGATCATACACTGTTTCATGTAACTGATCATGCACTGATCACGTGGCTATCATGCACTGAATACGTGGCTGAACATGCACTGTTCACGTGGCTGATCACACACCTGTCACGTGACATACCATGCACTGATCACGTGGCACTCATGCACTGATCACGTGGCTGATCATACTCTGCTCACGTAACTCATCATGCACACATCACGTGGCTATCATGCACTGCTCACGTGGTTCGTCATGGAATGATCACGAAGCTACCATATACTGGTCAGGTGACTAATCATGCACAGATCACGTTTCTGAGCATGCACTGTTCACGTAGCTGATCACACACCTATCACGTGAATGATCATGCACTGATCACGTGGCTCTCATGCACTGATCACGTGATTGCGCATGCACTGATCACGTAATTGTATGCACTGCTCACGTGGCTACCATGCACTGATGACGTGGCAGATCATGCACTGATCACGTAGCTATCTTGCACTGGTCACTTGGCTGATCATACACTCATCACGGAACTGATCGTGCACTGATTGCGGTGCTATCATGCATTGACTACATGACTCCACATGCACTGATCACGTGCATGATCATGCACTGATCACGTGACTGACCATGCACTGATGAGTTGGCAATCATGCACTGATTACTTGGCTGATCATACATGATCACGTGACTGATAATGCACTGATCATCTGGCTATGTTGCACTCATTACCTGGCTATCGTGCACTGATCACGTGGTTGATCATACACTGATGACGAGACTGATCTTGCACTGATCACGTCTGTATCATGCACTGATCACCTGACTGCCCATGCATTGATCACGTGGATAAACATACACTGATCATGTCACAGATCATGCAGTGATCACGTGGCTATCATGCACTGCTCACGTGGCTGATCATGCAATGATCACGTAGCTACCATGTACTGGTCACGTGAGTGATCGTGCACTGATCACGTAATTGATCATACACTGATCAGGTGACTTATCATGCACTGTTCACGTGACTGATCATGCACTGATCACGTGACTGATCATGCACTGATCTCGTTGCTATCATGCACGGTTCACATATCTGATTATGCAATGATCACGTAGCTACCATGTACTGGTCACGTGACTATCATGCACTGAACACGTAATTGATCATGCACTGATCACGTGGCTGATCATACACTGATCACGTGACTGATCATGCACTGATCACGTGGCTGATCATGCAATGATCACGTAGCTACCATGTACTGGTCACGTGACTGATCATGCATTGATCACGTAATTGATCATGCACTGATCACGTGGCTGATCATGCACTAATCACGTGACTGGTCATGCACTGATCACGTGGCTGATCATGCACTGATCACGTGACTGATCATGCACACATCACGTGGCTATCATGCACTGCTCACGTGGCTAGTCATGCAATGATCACGTAGCTACCATATACTGGTCATGTGACTGATCATGCACAGATCACGTAAATGATCATGCACTGTTCCCGTGACTGATCATGTACTGATCACGTGATTTCGCATGCACTTATCACGTAATTGTATGCACTGCTCACGTGGCTATCATGCACTGATCACGTAGCTATCTTGCACTGATCACTTGGCTGATAATACACTCATCACGGGACTGATCGTGCACTGATCATGGCGCTATCATGCATTGTCTACATGACTCCACATGCACTGATCACGTGGATGATCATGCACTGATCACTTGACCTACCATGCACTGATCACGTGACTGATCATGCACTGATCACGTGGCTGATCATGCACTAATCACGTAATTGATCATGCACTGATCATTTGGCTGATCATGCACTGGTCACGTGGCTGATCATGCACTGATCACGTGACTGATCATGCACTGATCATTTGGCTGATCATGCACTGGTCACGTGGCTGATCATGCACTGATCACGTAGCTACCATGTACTGGTCACGTGAGTGATCATGCACTGATCACGTAATTCATCATGCACTGATCAGTTGACTTACCATGCACTGTTCACGTGAGTGATCATGCACTGATCATGTGACTGATCATGCACTGACCTCATGGCTATCATGCACGGCTCATGTGGCTGATCATGCAATGTTCACCTAGCTAACATATACTGGTCACGTGACTGATCATGCACTGATCACGTAATTGATCATGCACAGATCATGTGGCTGATCATGCACTGATCACGTGGCTGATCATCCACTGATCACGTTACTGATCATGCACTGATCACGTGACTGGTCATGCACTGATAACGTGGCTATCATGCACTACTCACGTGGCTCATCATGCAATGATCATAGAGCTACCATGTACCGGTCAGGTGACTGATCATACACGCATCAGGTGACGGATCATGCACTGATCACGTGGCTGATCATACACTGATCACCTGCCTGGTCATGCACAGATCACGTGACAAATCATGAACTGATCACATAGCTATCATGAACTGATCACGTGGCTGATCATGCACTGATACCGTGACTGTGCATGGACTGATCACATGACTATCATGTAGTGATCACGTGACTTAAGGGCTCTGATCATGTGACTGATCATGCGCTGATCATGTTTGCTATCATACACTGATCATGTGCCTCTGGAGGCAATAAACAAAGAGCTGAGTAGGCACGAATCAAACAGTCAGCAGGCAGTAATCATGGAACTCAGGTGTGAGGAATCATGCTGCTCAGCTGGCAATAATCAAGCAGCTGAGCAGGCAGGAATTACGAAGCACAGCTGGCAATTGTCAAGCAGATGACAGGCAAGAATCGTGCAGCTCAGCTGGCAATTGTCAAGTAGATGAGCAGAGAGTAATCACGCAGCTCAGCAGGCCCTGATCACGTGACTGAGCATGCACTATTCACGTGGCTGATCATACACTGATCACGTGATGATCATGCAC
The DNA here is from genome assembly GCF_002263795.3 of Bos taurus. Taxonomy (NCBI): domain Eukaryota; kingdom Metazoa; phylum Chordata; class Mammalia; order Artiodactyla; family Bovidae; genus Bos; species Bos taurus. The sequence continues at coordinate 25,984 of NW_020190240.1, forward strand.
TGATCACTTGGATATCATGCACTGATCACGTGGCTGATCATACACTGTTCACGTGTCTGACCATGCACTGTTCACGTGGCTGATCACCCACCTGACACGTGACATATCATGCACTGATCACATGGCTGATTATACTCTGCTCACGTACCTGATCTTGCACACATCACGTGGCTATCATGCACTGCTCACGTGGCTCGTCCTGGAATGATCACGTAGCTACCATATACTGGTCACGTGACTGATCATGCACAGATCACGTAAATGATCATGCACTGCTCACGTGACTGATCATGTACTGATCACGTGACTGATCATGCACTGATCACGTGGCTATCATGCTCTGCTCACGTGGCTGATCATGCAATGATCACGTAGCAACCATGTACTGGTCACGTGACTGATCATGCACTGATCACATAATTGATCCTGCACTGATCACGTGGCTCATAATGCACTGATCACGTGGCTGATCACACATGTATCACGTGACTGATCATGCACTGATCACGTGGCTCTCATGCAGTGATCACGTGGCTATCATGCCCTGATCACGTGGATATCATGCACTGATCACGTGGCTGATCACACACGTATCACATGACTGATCATGCACTGATCACGTGGCTATCATGCACTGATCACGTGGCTATCATGCACTGATCACGTGGCTGATCATACTGATCACGTAATTGATCCTGCACTGATCACATGGCTCATCATGCACTGATCCGGTGGCTGATCTCACATGTATAACGTGACTGATCATGCACTGATCACGTGGCTATCATTCACTGATCACTTGGATATCATGCACTGATCACGTGGCTGATCATACACTGTTCACGTGTCTGACCATGCACTGATCACATGGCTGATCATACACTGCTCACGTAACTGATCATGCACTGATCACGTAATTGACCATGCACTGATCACGTGACTAATCATGCACTGATCACGTGGCTATCATGCATTGCTCACGTGTCTGATCATGCAATGATCACGCAGCTACCATGTACTGGTCACATGACTGTTCATGCACTGATCACGTAATTGATCATGCACTGATCACCTGGCTTATCATGCATTGATCATGTGACTGATCATGTGCTGATCATGTTTGGTGTCACACACTGATCATGTGCATCTGGAGGCAATGAACAAAGAGCTGAGTAGGCAGGAATCAGTCAGCAGGCTATAATCATGGAACTCAGCTTTGAGAAATCATGCTGCTCAGCTGGCAATAATCAAGCAGCTGAGCTGGAAGGAATTATGCAGCACAGGTGGCAAATGTCAAGGAGATGACAGGCAGGAATCGTACAGCTCAGCTGGCAATTGTCAAGCAGATGAGCAGACAGTAATCACGCAGCTCAGCAGGCCCTGATCACGTGACTGAGCATGCACTGTTCACGTCGCTGATCACACACCAATCACGTGAATGATCATGCACTGATCACGTGGCTCTCATGCACTGATCACGTGATTGCGCATGTACTGATCACGTAATTGTATGCACTGCTCACGTGGCTATCATGCACTGATGACGTGGCTGATCATGCACTGATCACGTAGCTATCTTGCACTGATCACTTGGTTGATCATACACTGAACACGGGACTGATCGTGCACTGATCATGGCGCTATCATGCATTGTCTACATGACTCCACATGCACTGATCACGTGGATGATCATGCACTGATTACGTGACTGACCATGCACTGATCACGTGACTGATCATGCACTGATCACGTGGCTGATCATGCACTGATCACGTAATTGATCATGCACTGATCATTTGGCTGATCATGCACTGATCACGTGGCTGATCATACACTGATCACGTGACTGATCATGCACTGATCACGTGACTGATCACCCACTGATCAGTTTGCTATCATGCACTGATCACGTGGTTGATCATACACTGATCACGAGACTGATCATGCACTGCTCACGTCTATATCATGCACTGATCACATTACTACCCATGCACTGATCACCCGGATGATCATACATTGATCATGTGACAGATCATGCACTGATCACGTGGCTATCATGCACTGCTCACGCGGCTGTTCATGCAATGATCACGTAGCTACCATGTACTGGTCACGTGAGTGATCATGCACTGATCACGTAATTGATCATGCACTGATCAGTTGACTTATCATGCACTGTTCACGTGAGTGATCATGCACTGATCACGTGACTGATCATGCACTGATCTCGTGGCTATCATGCACGGCTCATGTGGCTGATCATGCACTGATCACGTGGCTGATCATGCACTGCTCACGCGGCTGTTCATGCAATGATCACGTAGCTACCATGTACTCCTCACGTGAGTGATCATGCACTGATCACGTAATTGATCATGCACTGATCATGTGGCTGATCATGCACTGATCACGTGACTGATCATGCACTGATCACGTGGCTTATCATACACTGATCACATGACTGATCATACACTGATCTCGTTTCTGATCATGCACCGATCACGTGGCTATCATGCACTGCTCACGTGGCTGATCAGGCGATGATCACGCAGCTACCATGTACTGGTCACATGACTGACCATGCACTGATCACGTGACTGATCATGCAGTGATCACGTGCCTATCGTGCACTACTCACGTGGCTGATCATGCAATGATCATGTAGCTACCATGTACAGGTCACGTGAATGATCATACACCCATCAGGTGACTGATCATGCACTGATCACGTGGCTATCATGCACTGATCACGAGACTATCATGCACTGATCACGTCTATATCATGCACTGATCACATGACTGCCCATGCACTGATCACGTGGATGATCGTACACTAATCTTGTGACAGATCACGCACTGATCACGTGGCTGATCATTCACTGATACCATGAATGAGCATGGACTGATCACATGACTATCATGTAGTGATCACGTGACTTAATGGTGCTGATCATGTGACTGATCATGCGCTGATCATGTTTGCTTTCATACACTGATCATGTGCCTCTGGAGGCAATAAACAAAGAGCTGAGTAGGTACGAATCAAACAGTCAGCAGGCAAAAATCATGGAACTCAGCTGTGAGGAATCATGCTGCTCAGCTGACAATAATCAAGCAGCTGAGCAGGCAGGAATTATGCAGCACAGCTGGCAATTGTCAAGCAGATGACAGGCAGGAATCGTGCAGCTCAGCTGGCAATTGTCAAGCAGATGAGCAGGCAGTAATCATGCAGCTCAGCAGGCCCTGATCACGTGACTGAGCATGCACTGTTCACGTGGCTGATCATACACTGATCACGTGATTGATCATGCACCGATAACTTGGATATCATGAACTGATCACGTGGCTGAATATACACTGTTCACGTGTCTGACCATGCACTGATCACGTGGCTGATCATACACTGCTCATCTAACTGATCATGCACTGATCACGTGGCTATCATGCACTGAATACGTGGCTGAACATGCACTGTTCACGTGGCTGATCACACACCTGTCACGTGACATATCATGCACTGATCACGTGGCACTCATGCACTGATCACGTGGCTGATCATACTCTGCTCACGTAACTCATCATGCACACATCACGTGGCTATCATGCACTGCTCACGTGGTTCGTCATGGAATGTTCACGAATCTACCATATACTGGTCACGTGACTGATCATGCACAGATCACGTAAATGATCATGTACTGTTCACGTGACTGATCATGTACTGATCACGTGACTGATAATGCACTGATCAGGTGGCTATAATGCTCTGCTCACGTGGCTGATCATGCAACGATCACGTAGCAACCATGTACTGGTCTCGTGACTGATCATGCACTGATCACGTAATTGATCCTTCACTGATCACGTGGCGCATCACGCACTGATCCGGTGGGTGATCACACACATATCACGTGACTGATCATGTACAGATCACGTGACTAATCGTGAAGTGATCACGTGGCTATCCTGCACTGATCACGTGGATATCATGCACTGATCACGTGGCTGATCACACACGTATCACGTGACTGATCATGCACTGATCACGTGGCTATCATGCACAGATCACGTGGCTGATCATGCAATGATCACGTAGCTACCATGTACTGGTCACGTGTCTGATCATGCACTGATCACGTGGCTGATCATGCACTGATCACGTGACTGATCATGCACTGATCACGTGGCTGATCATGCACTGATCACGTGGCTATCATGCACTGCTCACTTGGCTGATCATGCAATGATAACGCAGCTACCATGTACTGGTCACATGACTGATCATGCACTGATCACGTAACTGATCATGCACTGATCACCTGGCTTTTCATGCATTGATTATGTGATTCATCATGTGCTGATCATGTTTGCTGTCATACACTGATCATGTGCCTCTGTAGGCAATGAACAAAGAGCTGAGTAGGCAGGAATCAGTAGGCACTAATCATGGAACTCAGCTCTGAGAAATCATGCTGCTCAGCTGGCAATAATCAAGTAGATGAGCAGGCAGGAATTATGCAGCACAGGTGGCAATTGTCAAGGAGATGACAGGCAGGAATCGTACAGCTCATCCGGCAATTGTCAAGCAGATGAGCAGACAGTAATCACGAAGCTCAGTAGGCCCTGATCACGTGACTGAGCATGCACTGTTCACGTCGCTGATCACACACCTATCACGTGAATGATCATGCACTGATCACGTGGCTCTCATGCACAGATCACGTGATTGCGCATGCACTGATCACGTAATTGTATGCACTGCTCACGTGGCTATCATGCACTGATCACGTGGCTGATCATCCACTGATCACGTGACTGATAATGCACTGATCACGTGACTGATCATGCACTGATCACGTGGCTATCATGCACTGATATCATGCACTGATCACGTGGCTGATCACACCCGTATCATGTGACTGATCATGCACTGATCACGTGGCTATCATGCACTGATTACGTGGCTATCATGCACTGATATCATGCACTGGTCACGTGGCTTATCACACACGTATCACGTGACTGATCATGCACTGATCACGTGGCTATCATGCACAGATCACGTGGCTGATCATGCCCTGATCACGTAGCTACCATGTACTGGTCACGTGACTGATCATGCACTGATCACGTGGCTGATCATGCACTGATCACGTGATTGATCATGCACTGATCACGTGGCTGATCATGCACTGCTCACGTGACTGATCATGCAATGATCACGCAGCTACAATGTACTGGTCACATGACTGATCATGCACTGATCACGTAGTTGATCATGCACTGATCACCTGGCTTATCATGCATTGATTATGTGATTCATCATGTCCTGATCATGTTTGCTGTCATACACTGATCATGTGCCTCTGGAGGCAATGAACAAAGAGCTGAGTAGGCAGGAATCAGAAGGCAATAATTATGGAACTCAGCTCTGAGAAATCATGCTGCTCAGCTGGCAATAATCAAGTAGATGAGCAGGAAGGAATTACGCAGCACAGGTGGCAATTGTCAAGGAGATGACAGGCAGGAATCGTACAGCTCAGCTGGCAATTGTCAAGCAGATGAGCAGACAGTAATCACGAAGCTCAGCAGGCCCTGATCACGTGACTGAGCATGCACTGTTCACGTCGCTGATCACACACTTATCACGTGAATGATCATGCACTGATCACGTGGTTCTCATGCACAGATCACGTGATTGCGCATGCACTGATCACGTAATTGTATGCACTGCTCACGTGGCTATCATACACTGATCACGTGGCTGATCACACATGTATCACGTGACTGATCATGCACTGATCACGTGACTGATCATGCACTGATCACGTGGCTATCATGCACTGATCACGTGACTGATCATGCACTGTTCACGAGACTCATCATGCACTGATCACGTGGATATCATGCAATGATCACGTGTTTGATCATACACTGTTCACGTATCTGACCATGCACTGCTCACGTGGCTGATCATACACTGTTCACGTAACTGATCATGCACTGATCTCGTGGATATCATGCACTGATCACGTGGCTGAACATGCACTGTTCACGTGGCTTATCACACACCTGTCACGTGACTGATCATGCACTGATCACGTGGCACTCATGCATTGATCACGTGGCTGATCATACTCTGCTCACGTAACTGATCATGCACACATCACGTGGCTATCATGCACTTCTCACCTGGCTGGTCATGCAATGTTCACCTAGCTACCATATACTGGTCACGTGACTGATCATGCTCAGATCACGTAAATGATCATGCACTGTTCAGTTGACTGATCATGTACTGATCACGTGACTGATCATGCACTGATCACGTGGCTATCCTGCACTGAACACGTGGATAACATGCATTGATCACGTGGCTGATCACACACGTATCACGTGACTGATCATGCACTGATCACGTGGCTATCATGCACTGATCCCGTGGCTATCATGCAGTGATCACGTGGCTGATCATGCAATGATCACGTAGCTACCATGCACTGGTCACGTGACTGATCATGCACTGATCAGGTAACTGATCATGCACTGATCAAGTGACTGATAATGCACAGATCACGTGACTGATCATGCACAGATCACGTGACTGATCATGCACTGATCACGTGGCTATCATGCACTGCTCACGTGACTGATCATGCAATGTTCACGCAGCTACCATGTACTGGTCACATGACTGATCATGCACTGATCACATAATTGATCATGCACTGATCACATGGCTTATCATCCATTGATTATGTGACTGATCATGTGCTGATCATGTTTGGTGTCACACACTGATCATGTGCCTCTGGAGGCAATGAACATAGAGCTGAGTAGGCAGGAATCAGTCAGCAGGCTATAATCATGGAACTCACCTGTGAGAAATCATGTTGCTCAGCTGGCAATAATCAAGCAGATGAGCAGGCAGGAATTACACAGCTCAGCTGGAAATTGTCAAGCAGATGAGCAGACAGTAATCACGCAGCTCAGCAGGCCCTGATCACGTGACTGAGCATGCACTGTTCACGTGGATGATCACACACCTATCACGTGACTGATCATGCACTGATCACGTGACTGATCATGCACTGATCTCGTGTCTGATCATGCACTGATCACGTGGCAATCATGCTCTGCTCACGTGGCTGATCATGCAGTGATCACGTGGCTATCATGCACTACTCACGTGGCTGATCATGCAATGATCATGTAGCTACCATGTACAGGTCACGTGAATGATCATACACCCATCAGGTGACTGATCATGCACTGATCACGTGGCTATCATGCACTGATCACGAGACTGATCATGCACTGATCACGTCTATATCATGCACTGATCACATGACTGCCCATGCACTGATCACGTGGATGATCATACACTAATCATGTGACAGATCATGCACTGATCACGTGGCTGATCATGCACTGATCACGTGACTGATAATGCACTGATCACGTGACTGATCATGCACTGATCACGTGGCTATCATGCACTGATCACGTGCCTGGTCATGCACAGATTACATAACTGATCATGCACTGAACACGTGACTGATCATGCACAGATCACGTGTCTATCATGCACTACTCACCTGGCTGATCATGCAATGATCATGTAGCTACCATGTACCGGTCAAGTGACTGATCATACACCCATCAGGTGACGGATCATGCACTGATCACGTGGCTATCATGCACTGATCACGTGACTGATCATGCACTGTTCACGAGACTCATCATGCACTGATCACGTGGATATCATGCAATGATCACGTGTTTGATCATACACTGCTCAAGTGTCTGACCATGCACTGCTCACGTGGCTGATCATACACTGTTCACGTAACTGATCATGCACTGATCTCGGGGATATCATGCACTGATCACGTGGCTGAACATGCACTGTTCACGTGGCTTATCACACACCTGTCACGTGACTGATCATGCACTGATCACGTGGCACTCATGCATTGATCACGTGGCTGATCATACTCTGCTCACGTAACTGATCATGCACACATCACGTGGCTATCATGCACTTCTCACCTGGCTGGTCATGCAATGTTCACCTAGCTACCATATACTGGTCACGTGACTGATCATGCTCAGATCACGTAAATGATCATGCACTGTTCAGTTGACTGATCATGTACTGATCACGTGACTGATCATGCACTGATCACGTGGCTATCATGCACTGCTCACGTGGCTGATCATGCATTGATCACGTGACTGATCATGCACTGCTCACGTAGCTGATCATGCACTGATCACGTGGCTGATCATGCAATGATCACGTAGCAACCATGTACTGGTCACGTGACTGATCATGCACTGATCACGTAATTAATCCTGCACTGATCACCTGACTCATCATGCACTGATCACGTGGCTGATCACACACGTATCACATGACTGATCATGCACTGATCACGTGGCTATCATGCATTAAGCACGTGGCTATCATTCACTGATCACGTGGATATCATGCACTGATCACGTGGCTGATCACACACGTATCACATGGCTGATCATGCACTGATCACGTGGCTATCATGCACTGATCACGTGGCTGATCATGCAATGATCACGTAGCTACCATGTACTGGTCTCGTGACTGATCATGCACTGATCACGTAATTGATCCTGCACTGATCACGTGGCTCATCACGCACTGATCCGTTGGCTGATCACACACGTATCACGTGACTGATCATGTACAGATCACGTGACTAATCATGCAGTGATCACGTGGCTATCGTGCACTACTCACGTGGCTGATCATGCAATGATCACGTAGCTACCATGTACAGGTCACGTGAATGATCACACACCCATCAGGTGACTGATCATGCACTGATCACGTGGCCATCATGCACTGATCACGAGACTGATCATGCACTGATCATGTCTATATCATGCACTGATCACATGACTGCCCATGCACTGATCACGTGGATGATCATACACTAATCATGTGACAGATCATGCACTGATCACGTGGCTGATCATGCACTGATACCGTGACTGAGCATGGACTGATCACATGCCTATCATGTAGTGATCACGTGACTTAATGGCGCTGATCATGTGACTGATCATGCGCTGATCATGTTTGCTATCATACACTGATCATGTGCCTCTGGAGGCAATAAAAAAAGAGCTGAGTAGGCACGAGTCAAACAGTCAGCAGGCAATAATCATGGAACTCAGCTGTGAGGAATCATGCTGCTCAGCTGGCAATAATCAAGGAGCTGAGCAGGCAGAAATTACGCCGCACAGCTGGCAATTGTCAAGCACATGACAGGCAGGAATCATGCAGCTCAGCTGGCAATTGTCAAGCAGATGAGCAGACAGGAATCACGCAGCTCAGCAGACCCTGATCACGTGACTGAGCATGCACTGTTCACGTGGCTGATCATACTCTGCTCACGTAACTCATCATGCACACATCACGTGGCTATCATGCACTGCTCACGTGGTTCGTCATGGAATGATCACGAAGCTACCGTATACTGGTCACGTGACTGATCATGTACTGATCACGTGACTGATCATGCACTGATCACATGGCTCATCACGCACACATCCGGTGGCTCATCACACACGTATCACGTGACTGATCATGTACAGATCACGTGACTGATCATGAAGTGATCACGTGGCTATCCTGCACTTATCACTTGGATATCATGCACTGATCACGTGGCTGATCACACACGTATCACGTGACTGATCATGCACTGATCACGTGGCTATCATGCACTGATCACGTGGCTATCATGCACTGATATCATGCACTGCTCACGTGGCTTATCACACACGTATCACGTGACTGATCATGCACTGATCACGTGGCTATCATGCACAGATCACGTGGCTGATCATGCCCTGATCACGTAGCTACCATGTACTGGTCACGTGACTGATCATGCACTGATCACGTGGCTGATCATGCACTGATCACGTGACTGATCATGCACTGATCACATGGCTGATCATGCACTGCTCACGTGACTGATCATGCAATGATCACGCAGCTACAATATACTGGTCACATGACTGATCATGCACTGATCACGTAATTGATCATGCACTGATCACCTGGCTTATCATGCATTGATTATGTGACTGATCATGTGCTGATCATGTTTGCTGTCATACACTGATCATGTGCCTCTGGAGGCAATGAACAAAGAGCTGAGTAGGCAGGAATCAGAAGGCAATAATTATGGAACTCAGCTCTGAGAAATCATGCTGCTCAGCTGGCAATAATCAAGTAGATGAGCAGGAAGGAATTACGCAGCACAGGTGGCAATTGTCAAGGAGATGGCAGGCAGGAATCGTGCAGCTCAGCTGGCAATTGTCAAGCAGATGAGCAGACAGTAATCACGCAGCTCAGCAGGCCCTGATCACGTGACTGAGCATGCACTGTTCACATGGCTGATCACACACCTATCACATGACTGATCATGCACTGATCACGTGGCACTCATGCATTGATCACGTGGCTGATCATACTCTGCTCACGTAACTGATCATGCACACATCACGTGGCTATCATGCACTTCTCACCTGGCTGGTCATGCAATGTTCACCTAGCTACCATATACTGGTCACGTGACTGATCATGCTCAGATCACATAAATGATCATGCACTGTTCAGTTGACTGATCATGTACTGATCACGTGACTGATCATGCACTGATCACGTGGCTATCATGCACTGCTCACGTGGCTGATCATGCACTGATCACGTGACTGATCATGCACTGCTCACGTAGCTGATCATGCACTGATCACGTGGCTGATCATGCAATGATCACGTAGCAACCATGTACTGGTCACGTGACTGATCATGCACTGATCACGTAATTAATCCTGCACTGATCACCTGACTCATCATGCACTGATCACGTGGCTGATCAAACACGTATCACGTGACTGATCATGCACTGATCACGTGGCTATCATGCATTAAGCACATGGCTATCATTCACTGATCACGTGGATATCATGCACTGATCACGTGGCTGATCACACACGTATCACATGACTGATCATGCACTGATCACGTGGCTATCATGCACTGATCACCTGGCTGATCATGCAATGATCACGTAGCTTCCATGTACTGGTCACGTGACTGATCTTGCACTGATCACGTAATTGATCATGCACTGATCACGTGGCTATCATGCACTGATATCATGCACTGCTCACGTGGCTTATCACACACGTATCACGTGACTGATCATGCACTGATCACGTGGCTATCATGCACAGATCACGTGGCTGATCATGCCCTGATCACGTAGCTACCATGTACTGGTCACGTGACTGATCATGCACTGATCACATGGCTGATCATGCACTGATCACGTGACTGATCATGCACTGATCACATGGCTGATCATGCACTGCTCACGTGACTGATCATGCAATGATCACGCAGCTACAATGTACTGGTCACATGACTGATCATGCACTGATCACCTGGCTGATCATGCAATGATCACGTAGCTTCCATGTACTGGTCACGTGACTGATCTTGCACTGATCACGTAATTGATCATGCACTGATCACGTGGCTGATCATGCACTGATCACGTGACTGATCATGCACTGATCACATGGCTCATCACGCACACATCCGGTGGCTCATCACACACGTATCACGTGACTGATCATGTAGAGATCACGTAAATAATCATGAAGTGATCACATGGCTATCCTGCACTGATCACGTGGATAACATGCACTGATCACGTGGCTGATCACACACGTATCACGTGACTGATCATGCACTGATCACGTGGCTATCATGCACTGATCACGTGGCTATCATGCACTGATCACGTGGCTGATCATGCAATGATCACGTAGCTACCATGCACTGGTCACGTGACTGATCATGCACTGATCAGGTAACTGATCATGCACTGATCAAGTGACTGATCATGCACAGATCACGTGACTGATCATGCACAGATCACGTGACTGATCATGCACTGATCACGTGGCTATCATGCACTGCTCATGTGACTAATCATGCAATGATCACGCAGCTACCATGTACTGGTCACATGACTGATCATGCACTGATCACATAATTGATCATGCACCCATCACATGGCTTATCATGCATTGATTATGTGACTGATCATGTGCTGATCATGTTTGGTGTCACACACTGATCATGTGCCTCTGGAGGCAATGAACATAGAGCTGAGTAGGCAGGAATCAGTCAGCAGGCTATAATCATGGAACTCACCTGTGAGAAATCATGTTGCTCAGCTGGCAATAATCAAGTAGATGAGCAGGCAGGAATTACGCAGCACAGTTGGCAATTGTCAAGGAGACGACAGGCAGGAATCGTGCAGCTCAGCTGGAAATTGTCAAGCAGATGAGCAGACAGTAATCACGCAGCTCAGCAGGCCCTGATCACGTGACTGAGCATGCACTGTTCACGTGGATGATCACACACCTATCACGTGACTGATCATGCACTGATCATGTGACTGATCATGCACTGATCACGTGGCTATAATGCACTGATTACATGGCTGGACATACACTGATCACGTGCCTGGTCATGCACTGATCACGTGGCTGATCATGCACTGATCACGTGACTGATCCTGCACTGATCTCGTGTCTGATCATGCACTGATCACGTGGCAATCATGCTCTGCTCACGTGGCTGATCATGCAGTGATCACGTGGCTATCATGCACTACTCACGTGGCTGATCATGCAATGATCATGTAGCTACCATGTACAGGTCACGTGAATGATCATACACCCATCAGGTGACTGATCATGCACTGATCACGTGGCCATCATGCACTGATCACGAGACTGATCATGCACTGATCACGTCTATATCATGCACTGATCACATGACTGCCCATGCACTGATCACGTGGATGATCATACACTACTCATGTGACAGATCATGCACTGATCACGTGGCTGATCATGCACTGATACCGTGACTGAGCATGGACTGATCACATGACTATCATGTAGTGATCACGTGACTTAATGGCGCTGATCATGTGACTGATCATGCGCTGATCATGTTTGCTTTCATACACTGATCATGTGCCTCTGGAGGCAATAAACAAAGAGCTGAGTAGGCATGAATCAAACAGTCAGGAGGCAATAATCATGGAACTCAGCTGTGAGGAATCATGCTGTTCAGCTGGCAATAATCAAGGAGCTGAGCAGGCAGAAATTACACAGCACAGCTGGCAATTGTCAAGCACATGACAGGCAGGAATCGTGCAGCTCAGCTGGCAATTGTCAAGCAGATGAGCAGACAGTAATCACGCAGCTCAGCAGGCCCGGATCACGTCACTGAGCATGCACTGTTCACGTGGCTGATCATACACTGATCACGTGATTGATCATGCACTGATCACTTGGATATCATGCACTGATCACGTGGCTGATCATACACTGTTCACGTGTCTGACCATGCACTGATCACGTGGCTCATCATACACTGCTCACGTAACTGATCATGCACTGATCACGTGGCTATCATGCACTGAATACGTGGCTGAACATGCACTGATCACGTGGCTGATCATACTCTGCTCATGTAACTCATCATGCACACATCACGTTTCTATCATGCACTGCTCACGTGACTGATCATGCAATGATCACGCAGCTACAATGTACTGGTCACATGACTGATCATGCACTGATCACCTGGCTGATCATGCAATGATCACGTAGCTTCCATGTACTGGTCACGTGACTGATCTTGCACTGATCACGTAATTGATCATGCACTGATCACGTGGCTATCATGCACTGATCATGTGGCTATCATGCACTGATCAAGTGGCTGATCATGGAATGATCACGTAGCTACCATGCACTGGTCACGTGACTGATCATGCACTGATCAGGTAATTGATCATGCACTGATCACGTGACTGATCATGCACAGATCACGTGACTGATCATGCACAGATCACGTGACTGATCATGCACTGATCACGTGGCTATCATGCACTGCTCACGTGGCTGATCATGCAATGATCAGGCAGCTACCATGTACTGGTCACATGACTGATCATGCACTCATCACATAATTGATCATGCACTGATCAACTGGCTTATCATGCATTGATCATGTGACTGATCATACACTGTTTCATGTAACTGATCATGCACTGATCACGTGGCTATCATGCACTGAATACGTGGCTGAACATGCACTGTTCACGTGGCTGATCACACACCTGTCACGTGACATACCATGCACTGATCACGTGGCACTCATGCACTGATCACGTGGCTGATCATACTCTGCTCACGTAACTCATCATGCACACATCACGTGGCTATCATGCACTGCTCACGTGGTTCGTCATGGAATGATCACGAAGCTACCATATACTGGTCAGGTGACTAATCATGCACAGATCACGTTTCTGAGCATGCACTGTTCACGTAGCTGATCACACACCTATCACGTGAATGATCATGCACTGATCACGTGGCTCTCATGCACTGATCACGTGATTGCGCATGCACTGATCACGTAATTGTATGCACTGCTCACGTGGCTACCATGCACTGATGACGTGGCAGATCATGCACTGATCACGTAGCTATCTTGCACTGGTCACTTGGCTGATCATACACTCATCACGGAACTGATCGTGCACTGATTGCGGTGCTATCATGCATTGACTACATGACTCCACATGCACTGATCACGTGCATGATCATGCACTGATCACGTGACTGACCATGCACTGATGAGTTGGCAATCATGCACTGATTACTTGGCTGATCATACATGATCACGTGACTGATAATGCACTGATCATCTGGCTATGTTGCACTCATTACCTGGCTATCGTGCACTGATCACGTGGTTGATCATACACTGATGACGAGACTGATCTTGCACTGATCACGTCTGTATCATGCACTGATCACCTGACTGCCCATGCATTGATCACGTGGATAAACATACACTGATCATGTCACAGATCATGCAGTGATCACGTGGCTATCATGCACTGCTCACGTGGCTGATCATGCAATGATCACGTAGCTACCATGTACTGGTCACGTGAGTGATCGTGCACTGATCACGTAATTGATCATACACTGATCAGGTGACTTATCATGCACTGTTCACGTGACTGATCATGCACTGATCACGTGACTGATCATGCACTGATCTCGTTGCTATCATGCACGGTTCACATATCTGATTATGCAATGATCACGTAGCTACCATGTACTGGTCACGTGACTATCATGCACTGAACACGTAATTGATCATGCACTGATCACGTGGCTGATCATACACTGATCACGTGACTGATCATGCACTGATCACGTGGCTGATCATGCAATGATCACGTAGCTACCATGTACTGGTCACGTGACTGATCATGCATTGATCACGTAATTGATCATGCACTGATCACGTGGCTGATCATGCACTAATCACGTGACTGGTCATGCACTGATCACGTGGCTGATCATGCACTGATCACGTGACTGATCATGCACACATCACGTGGCTATCATGCACTGCTCACGTGGCTAGTCATGCAATGATCACGTAGCTACCATATACTGGTCATGTGACTGATCATGCACAGATCACGTAAATGATCATGCACTGTTCCCGTGACTGATCATGTACTGATCACGTGATTTCGCATGCACTTATCACGTAATTGTATGCACTGCTCACGTGGCTATCATGCACTGATCACGTAGCTATCTTGCACTGATCACTTGGCTGATAATACACTCATCACGGGACTGATCGTGCACTGATCATGGCGCTATCATGCATTGTCTACATGACTCCACATGCACTGATCACGTGGATGATCATGCACTGATCACTTGACCTACCATGCACTGATCACGTGACTGATCATGCACTGATCACGTGGCTGATCATGCACTAATCACGTAATTGATCATGCACTGATCATTTGGCTGATCATGCACTGGTCACGTGGCTGATCATGCACTGATCACGTGACTGATCATGCACTGATCATTTGGCTGATCATGCACTGGTCACGTGGCTGATCATGCACTGATCACGTAGCTACCATGTACTGGTCACGTGAGTGATCATGCACTGATCACGTAATTCATCATGCACTGATCAGTTGACTTACCATGCACTGTTCACGTGAGTGATCATGCACTGATCATGTGACTGATCATGCACTGACCTCATGGCTATCATGCACGGCTCATGTGGCTGATCATGCAATGTTCACCTAGCTAACATATACTGGTCACGTGACTGATCATGCACTGATCACGTAATTGATCATGCACAGATCATGTGGCTGATCATGCACTGATCACGTGGCTGATCATCCACTGATCACGTTACTGATCATGCACTGATCACGTGACTGGTCATGCACTGATAACGTGGCTATCATGCACTACTCACGTGGCTCATCATGCAATGATCATAGAGCTACCATGTACCGGTCAGGTGACTGATCATACACGCATCAGGTGACGGATCATGCACTGATCACGTGGCTGATCATACACTGATCACCTGCCTGGTCATGCACAGATCACGTGACAAATCATGAACTGATCACATAGCTATCATGAACTGATCACGTGGCTGATCATGCACTGATACCGTGACTGTGCATGGACTGATCACATGACTATCATGTAGTGATCACGTGACTTAAGGGCTCTGATCATGTGACTGATCATGCGCTGATCATGTTTGCTATCATACACTGATCATGTGCCTCTGGAGGCAATAAACAAAGAGCTGAGTAGGCACGAATCAAACAGTCAGCAGGCAGTAATCATGGAACTCAGGTGTGAGGAATCATGCTGCTCAGCTGGCAATAATCAAGCAGCTGAGCAGGCAGGAATTACGAAGCACAGCTGGCAATTGTCAAGCAGATGACAGGCAAGAATCGTGCAGCTCAGCTGGCAATTGTCAAGTAGATGAGCAGAGAGTAATCACGCAGCTCAGCAGGCCCTGATCACGTGACTGAGCATGCACTATTCACGTGGCTGATCATACACTGATCACGTGATGATCATGCACTGATCACTTGGATATCATGCACTGATCACGTGGCTGATCATACACTGTTCACGTGTCTGACCATGCACTGTTCACGTGGCTGATCACCCACCTGACACGTGACATATCATGCACTGATCACATGGCTGATTATACTCTGCTCACGTACCTGATCATGCACACATCACGTGGCTATCATGCACTGCTCACGTGGCTCGTCCTGGAATGATCACGTAGCTACCATATACTGGTCACGTGACTGATCATGCACAGATCACGTAAATGATCATGCACTGCTCACGTGACTGATCATGTACTGATCACGTGACTGATCATGCACTGATCACGTGGCTATCATGCTCTGCTCACGTGGCTGATCATGCAATGATCACGTAGCAACCATGTACTGGTCACGTGACTGATCATGCACTGATCACATAATTGATCCTGCACTGATCACGTGGCTCATAATGCACTGATCACGTGGCTGATCACACATGTATCACGTGACTGATCATGCACTGATCACGTGGCTCTCATGCAGTGATCACGTGGCTATCATGCCCTGATCACGTGGATATCATGCACTGATCACGTGGCTGATCACACACGTATCACATGACTGATCATGCACTGATCACGTGGCTATCATGCACTGATCACGTGGCTATCATGCACTGATCACGTGGCTGATCATACTGATCACGTAATTGATCCTGCACTGATCACATGGCTCATCATGCACTGATCCGGTGGCTGATCTCACATGTATAACGTGACTGATCATGCACTGATCACGTGGCTATCATTCACTGATCACTTGGATATCATGCACTGATCACGTGGCTGATCATACACTGTTCACGTGTCTGACCATGCACTGATCACATGGCTGATCATACACTGCTCACGTAACTGATCATGCACTGATCACGTAATTGACCATGCACTGATCACGTGACTAATCATGCACTGATCACGTGGCTATCATGCATTGCTCACGTGTCTGATCATGCAATGATCACGCAGCTACCATGTACTGGTCACATGACTGTTCATGCACTGATCACGTAATTGATCATGCACTGATCACCTGGCTTATCATGCATTGATCATGTGACTGATCATGTGCTGATCATGTTTGGTGTCACACACTGATCATGTGCATCTGGAGGCAATGAACAAAGAGCTTAGTAGGCAGGAATCAGTCAGCAGGCTATAATCATGGAACTCAGCTTTGAGAAATCATGCTGCTCAGCTGGCAATAATCAAGCAGCTGAGCTGGAAGGAATTATGCAGCACAGGTGGCAAATGTCAAGGAGATGACAGGCAGGAATCGTACAGCTCAGCTGGCAATTGTCAAGCAGATGAGCAGACAGTAATCACGCAGCTCAGCAGGCCCTGATCACGTGACTGAGCATGCACTGTTCACGTCGCTGATCACACACCAATCACGTGAATGATCATGCACTGATCACGTGGCTCTCATGCACTGATCACGTGATTGCGCATGTACTGATCACGTAATTGTATGCACTGCTCACGTGGCTATCATGCACTGATGACGTGGCTGATCATGCACTGATCACGTAGCTATCTTGCACTGATCACTTGGTTGATCATACACTGATCACGGGACTGATCGTGCACTGATCATGGCGCTATCATGCATTGTCTACATGACTCCACATGCACTGATCACGTGGATGATCATGCACTGATTACGTGACTGACCATGCACTGATCACGTGACTGATCATGCACTGATCACGTGGCTGATCATGCACTGATCACGTAATTGATCATGCACTGATCATTTGGCTGATCATGCACTGATCACGTGGCTGATCATACACTGATCACGTGACTGATCATGCACTGATCACGTGACTGATCACCCACTGATCAGTTTGCTATCATGCACTGATCACGTGGTTGATCATACACTGATCACGAGACTGATCATGCACTGCTCACGTCTATATCATGCACTGATCACATTACTACCCATGCACTGATCACCCGGATGATCATACATTGATCATGTGACAGATCATGCACTGATCACGTGGCTATCATGCACTGCTCACGCGGCTGTTCATGCAATGATCACGTAGCTACCATGTACTGGTCACGTGAGTGATCATGCACTGATCACGTAATTGATCATGCACTGATCAGTTGACTTATCATGCACTGTTCACGTGAGTGATCATGCACTGATCACGTGACTGATCATGCACTGATCTCGTGGCTATCATGCACGGCTCATGTGGCTGATCATGCACTGATCACGTGGCTGATCATGCACTGCTCACGCGGCTGTTCATGCAATGATCACGTAGCTACCATGTACTCCTCACGTGAGTGATCATGCACTGATCACGTAATTGATCATGCACTGATCATGTGGCTGATCATGCACTGATCACGTGACTGATCATGCACTGATCACGTGGCTTATCATACACTGATCACATGACTGATCATACACTGATCTCGTTTCTGATCATGCACCAATCACGTGGCTATCATGCACTGCTCAAGTGGCTGATCAGGCGATGATCACGCAGCTACCATGTACTGGTCACATGACTGACCATGCACTGATCACGTGACTGATCATGCAGTGATCACGTGCCTATCGTGCACTACTCACGTGGCTGATCATGCAATGATCATGTAGCTACCATGTACAGGTCACGTGAATGATCATACACCCATCAGGTGACTGATCATGCACTGATCACGTGGCTATCATGCACTGATCATGAGACTATCATGCACTGATCACGTCTATATCATGCACTGATCACATGACTGCCCATGCACTGATCACGTGGATGATCGTACACTAATCTTGTGACAGATCACGCACTGATCACGTGGCTGATCATTCACTGATACCATGAATGAGCATGGACTGATCACATGACTATCATGTAGTGATCACGTGACTTAATGGTGCTGATCATGTGACTGATCATGCGCTGATCATGTTTGCTTTCATACACTGATCATGTGCCTCTGGAGGCAATAAACAAAGAGCTGAGTAGGTACGAATCAAACAGTCAGCAGGCAAAAATCATGGAACTCAGCTGTGAGGAATCATGCTGCTCAGCTGACAATAATCAAGCAGCTGAGCAGGCAGGAATTATGCAGCACAGCTGGCAATTGTCAAGCAGATGACAGGCAGGAATCGTGCAGCTCAGCTGGCAATTGTCAAGCAGATGAGCAGGCAGTAATCATGCAGCTCAGCAGGCCCTGATCACGTGACTGAGCATGCACTGTTCACGTGGCTGATCATACACTGATCACGTGATTGATCATGCACCGATAACTTGGATATCATGAACTGATCACGTGGCTGAATATACACTGTTCACGTGTCTGACCATGCACTGATCACGTGGCTGATCATACACTGCTCATCTAACTGATCATGCACTGATCACGTGGCTATCATGCACTGAATACGTGGCTGAACATGCACTGTTCACGTGGCTGATCACACACCTGTCACGTGACATATCATGCACTGATCACGTGGCACTCATGCACTGATCACGTGGCTGATCATACTCTGCTCACGTAACTCATCATGCACACATCACGTGGCTATCATGCACTGCTCACGTGGTTCGTCATGGAATGTTCACGAATCTACCATATACTGGTCACGTGACTGATCATGCACAGATCACGTAAATGATCATGTACTGTTCACGTGACTGATCATGTACTGATCACGTGACTGATAATGCACTGATCAGGTGGCTATAATGCTCTGCTCACGTGGCTGATCATGCAACGATCACGTAGCAACCATGTACTGGTCTCGTGACTGATCATGCACTGATCACGTAATTGATCCTTCACTGATCACGTGGCGCATCACGCACTGATCCGGTGGGTGATCACACACATATCACGTGACTGATCATGTACAGATCACGTGACTAATCGTGAAGTGATCACGTGGCTATCCTGCACTGATCACGTGGATATCATGCACTGATCACGTGGCTGATCACACACGTATCACGTGACTGATCATGCACTGATCACGTGGCTATCATGCACAGATCACGTGGCTGATCATGCAATGATCACGTAGCTACCATGTACTGGTCACGTGTCTGATCATGCACTGATCACGTGGCTGATCATGCACTGATCACGTGACTGATCATGCACTGATCACGTGGCTGATCATGCACTGATCACGTGGCTATCATGCACTGCTCACTTGGCTGATCATGCAATGATAACGCAGCTACCATGTACTGGTCACATGACTGATCATGCACTGATCACGTAACTGATCATGCACTGATCACCTGGCTTTTCATGCATTGATTATGTGATTCATCATGTGCTGATCATGTTTGCTGTCATACACTGATCATGTGCCTCTGTAGGCAATGAACAAAGAGCTGAGTAGGCAGGAATCAGTAGGCAATAATCATGGAACTCAGCTCTGAGAAATCATGCTGCTCAGCTGGCAATAATCAAGTAGATGAGCAGGCAGGAATTATGCAGCACAGGTGGCAATTGTCAAGGAGATGACAGGCAGGAATCGTACAGCTCATCCGGCAATTGTCAAGCAGATGAGCAGACAGTAATCACGAAGCTCAGTAGGCCCTGATCACGTGACTGAGCATGCACTGTTCACGTCGCTGATCACACACCTATCACGTGAATGATCATGCACTGATCACGTGGCTCTCATGCACAGATCACGTGATTGCGCATGCACTGATCACGTAATTGTATGCACTGCTCACGTGGCTATCATGAACTGATCACGTGGCTGATCATCCACTGATCACGTGACTGATAATGCACTGATCACGTGACTGATCATGCACTGATCACGTGGCTATCATGCACTGATATCATGCACTGATCACGTGGCTGATCACACCCGTATCATGTGACTGATCATGCACTGATCACGTGGCTATCATGCACTGATCACGTGGCTATCATGCACTGATATCATGCACTGGTCACGTGGCTTATCACACACGTATCACGTGACTGATCATGCACTGATCACGTGGCTATCATGCACAGATCACGTGGCTGATCATGCCCTGATCACGTAGCTACCATGTACTGGTCACGTGACTGATCATGCACTGATCACGTGGCTGATCATGCACTGATCACGTGATTGATCATGCACTGATCACGTGGCTGATCATGCACTGCTCACGTGACTGATCATGCAATGATCAGGCAGCTACAATGTACTGGTCACATGACTGATCATGCACTGATCACGTAGTTGATCATGCACTGATCACCTGGCTTATCATGCATTGATTATGTGATTCATCATGTCCTGATCTTGTTTGCTGTCATACACTGATCATATGCCTCTGGAGGCAATGAACAAAGAGCTGAGTAGGCAGGAATCAGAAGGCAATAATTATGGAACTCAGCTCTGAGAAATCATGCTGCTCAGCTGGCAATAATCAAGTAGATGAGCAGGAAGGAATTACGCAGCACAGGTGGCAATTGTCAAGGAGATGACAGGCAGGAATCGTACAGCTCAGCTGGCAATTGTCAAGCAGATGAGCAGACAGTAATCACGAAGCTCAGCAGGCCCTGATCACGTGACTGAGCATGCACTGTTCACGTCGCTGATCACACACTTATCACGTGAATGATCATGCACTGATCACGTGGTTCTCATGCACAGATCACGTGATTGCGCATGCACTGATCACGTAATTGTATGCACTGCTCACGTGGCTATCATACACTGATCACGTGGCTGATCACACATGTATCACGTGACTGATCATGCACTGATCACGTGACTGATCATGCACTGATCACGTGGCTATCATGCACTGATCACGTGACTGATCATGCACTGTTCACGAGACTCATCATGCACTGATCACGTGGATATCATGCAATGATCACGTGTTTGATCATACACTGTTCACGTGTCTGACCATGCACTGCTCACGTGGCTGATCATACACTGTTCACGTAACTGATCATGCACTGATCTCGTGGATATCATGCACTGATCACGTGGCTGAACATGCACTGTTCACGTGGCTTATCACACACCTGTCACGTGACTGATCATGCACTGATCACGTGGCACTCATGCATTGATCACGTGGCTGATCATACTCTGCTCACGTAACTGATCATGCACACATCACGTGGCTATCATGCACTTCTCACCTGGCTGGTCATGCAATGTTCACCTAGCTACCATATACTGGTCACGTGACTGATCATGCTCAGATCACGTAAATGATCATGCACTGTTCAGTTGACTGATCATGTACTGATCACGTGACTGATCATGCACTGATCACGTGGCTATCCTGCACTGAACACGTGGATAACATGCATTGATCACGTGGCTGATCACACACGTATCACGTGACTGATCATGCACTGATCACGTGGCTATCATGCACTGATCCCGTGGCTATCATGCAGTGATCACGTGGCTGATCATGCAATGATCACGTAGCTACCATGCACTGGTCACGTGACTGATCATGCACTGATCAGGTAACTGATCATGCACTGATCAAGTGACTGATAATGCACAGATCACGTGACTGATCATGCACAGATCACGTGACTGATCATGCACTGATCACGTGGCTATCATGCACTGCTCACGTGACTGATCATGCAATGTTCACGCAGCTACCATGTACTGGTCACATGACTGATCATGCACTGATCACATAATTGATCATGCACTGATCACATGGCTTATCATCCATTGATTATGTGACTGATCATGTGCTGATCATGTTTGGTGTCACACACTGATCATGTGCCTCTGGAGGCAATGAACATAGAGCTGAGTAGGCAGGAATCAGTCAGCAGGCTATAATCATGGAACTCACCTGTGAGAAATCATGTTTCTCAGCTGGCAATAATCAAGCAGATGAGCAGGCAGGAATTACACAGCTCAGCTGGAAATTGTCAAGCAGATGAGCAGACAGTAATCACGCAGCTCAGCAGGCCCTGATCACGTGACTGAGCATGCACTGTTCACGTGGATGATCACACACCTATCACGTGACTGATCATGCACTGATCACGTGACTGATCATGCACTGATCTCGTGTCTGATCATGCACTGATCACGTGGCAATCATGCTCTGCTCACGTGGCTGATCATGCAGTGATCACGTGGCTATCATGCACTACTCACGTGGCTGATCATGCAATGATCATGTAGCTACCATGTACAGGTCACGTGAATGATCATACACCCATCAGGTGACTGATCATGCACTGATCACGTGGCCATCATGCACTGATCACGAGACTGATCATGCACTGATCACGTCTATATCATGCACTGATCACATGACTGCCCATGCACTGATCACGTGGATGATCATACACTAATCATGTGACAGATCATGCACTGATCACGTGGCTGATCATGCACTGATACCGTGACTGAGCATGGACTGATCACATGACTATCATGTAGTGATCACGTGACTTAATGGCGCTGATCATGTGACTGATCATGCGCTGAGCATGTTTGCTATCATACACTGATCATGTGCCTCTGGAGGCAATAAACAAAGAGCTGAGTAGGCATGAATCAAAGAGTCAGGAGGCAATAATCATGGAACTCAGCTGTGAGGAATCATGCTGCTCAGCTGGCAATAATCAAGGAGCTGAGCAGGCAGAAATTACGCAGCACAGCTGGCAATTGTCAAGCACATGACAGGCAGGAATCGTGCAGCTCAGCTGGCAATTGTCAAGCAGATGAGCAGACAGTAATCACGCAGCTCAGCAGGCCCGGACCACGTGACTGAGCATGCACTGTTCACGTGGCTGATCATACACTGATCACGTGATTGATCATGCACTGATCACTTGGATATCATGCACTGATCACGTGGCTGATCATACACTGTTCACGTGTATGACCATGCACTGATCACGTGGCTGATCATACCCTGCTCACGTAACTGATCATGCACTGATCACGTGGCTATCATGCACTGATCCCGTGACTGATCATGCACTGTTCACGTGGCTGATCATACACTGTTCACGTGTCTGACCATGCACTGATCACGTGGCTCATCATACACTGCTCACGTAACTGATCATGCACTGATCACGTGGCTATCATGCACTGAATACGTGGCTGAACATGCACTGTTCACGTGGCTGATCACACACCTGTCACGTGACATAACATGCACTGATCACGTGGCACTCATGCACTGATCACGAGGCTGATCATACTCTGCTCATGTAACTCATCATGCACACATCACGTTTCTATCATGCACTGCTCACGTGGCTTGTCATGGAATGAACACGTAGCTACCATATACTGGTCACGTGACTGATCATGCACAGATCACGTAAATGATCATGCACTGTTCACGTTACTGATCATGTACTGATCACGTGACTGATCATGCACTGATCACATAATTGATCATGCAATTATCATTTGGCTGATCATGCACTGATCACGTGGCTGATCATACACTGATCACGTGACTGATCATGCACTGATCACGTGACTGATCATGCACTGATCACATGGCTCATCACGCACTCATCCAGTGGCTCATCACACACGTATCACGTGACTGATCATGTACAGATCACGTAAATATTCATGAAGATATCACGTGGCTATCCTGCACTGAACACGTGGATAACATGCACTGATCACGTGGCTGATCACACACGTATCACGTGACTGATCATGCACTGATCACGTGGCTATCATGCACAGATCATGTGGCTATCATGCACTGATCAAGTGGCTAATCATGGAATGATCACGTAGCTACCATGCACTGGTCACGTGACTGATCATGCACTGATCAGGTAATTGATCATGCATTGATCACGTGGCTGATGACACACGTATCACGTGACTGATCATGCACTGATCACGTGGCTATCATGCACTGATCAAGTGGCTGATCATGGAATGATCACGTAGCTACCATGCACTGCTCACGTGACTGATCATGCACTGATCAGGTAATTGATCATGCACTGATCACGTGACTGATCATGCACAGATAACGTGACTGATCATGCACAGATCACGTGACTGATCATGCACTGATCACGTGGCTATCATGCACTGCTCACGTGGCTGATCATGCAATGATCACGCAGCTACCATGTACTGGTCACATGACTGATCATGCACTGATCACATAATTGATCATGCACTGATCACCTGGCTTATCATGCATTGATCATGTGACTGATCATACACTGTTCATGTAACTGATCATGCACTGATCACGTGGCTATCATGCACTGAATACGTGGCTGAACATGCACTGTTCACGTGGCTGATCACACACCTGTCACGTGACATACCATGCACTGATCACGTGGCACTCATGTACTGATCACGTGGCTGATCATACTCTGCTCACGTAACTCATCATGCACACATCACGTGGCTATCATGCACTGCTCACGTGGTTCGTCATGGAATGATCACGAAGCTACCATATACTGGTCACGTGACTAATCATGCACAGATCACTTTTCTGAGCATGCACTGTTCACGTAGCTGATCACACACCTATCACGTGAATGATCATGCACTGATCACGTGGCTCTCATGCACTGATCACGTGATTGCGCATGCACTGATCACGTAATTGTATGCACTGCTCACGTGGCTATCATGCACTGATGACGTGGATGATCATGCACTGATCACGTAGCTATCTTGCACTGGTCACTTGGCTGATCATACACTCATCACGGGACTGATCGTGCACTGATTGCGGCGCTATCATGCATTGGCTACATGACTCCACATGCACTGATCACGTGCATGATCATGCACTGATCACGTGACTGACCATGCACTGATCACGTGACTGATCATGCACTGATCACGTGGCTATCATGCACTGATCATTTGGCTGGTCATACACTGATCATGTGCCTGGTCATGCATTGATCATGTGGCTGATCATGCACTGCTCACGTGTCTGGTCATGCAATGATCACGTAGCTACCATATACTGGTCACCCGACTGATCATGCACAGATCACGTAAATGATCATGCACTGTTCCCGTGACTGATCATGTACTGATCACGTGACTGATCATGCACTGATCACGTGGCTATCATGCTCTCCTCACGTGGGTGATCATGCAATGATCACGTAGCAACCATGTACTGGTCACCTGATTGATCATGCACTGATCATGTAATTGATCCAGCACTGATCACGTGGCTCATCATGCACTGATCACGTGACTGTTCATGCACTGATCACTTGACTGATCATGCACTGATCACGTGGCTATAATGCCCTGATTACGGGGCTGATCATACAATTTTCACGTGCCTGGTCATGCACAGATCACGTGACTAATCATGAACTTATCACGTGGCTATCATGCACTGATCACGTGGCTGATCATCCACTGATCACGTGACTGATAATGCACTGATCACGTGACTGATCATGCACTGATCACGTGGCTATCATGCACTGATCATGTGCCTGGTCATGCACAGTTTACATAACTGATCATGCACTGAACACGTGACTGATCATGCACTGATCACGTGACTGATAATGCACTGATCACGTGACTGATCATGCACTGATCACGTGGCTATCATGCACTGATCACGTGCCTGGTCATGCACAGATTACATAACTGATCATGCACTGAACACGTGACTGATCATGCACAGATCACGTGTCTATCATGCACTACTCACCTGGCTGATCATGCAATGATCATGTAGCTACCATGTACCGGTCAAGTGACTGATCATACACCCATCAGGTGACGGATCATGCACTGATCACGTGGCTATCATGCACTGATCACGTGACTGATCATGCACTGTTCACGAGACTCATCATGCACTGATCACGTGGATATCATGCAATGATCACGTGTTTGATCATACACTGTTCACGTGTCTGACCATGCACTGCTCACGTGGCTGATCATACACTGTTCACGTAACTGATCATGCACTGATCTCGGGGATATCATGCACTGATCACGTGGCTGAACATGCACTGTTCACGTGGCTTATCACACACCTGTCACGTGACTGATCATGCACTGATCACGTGGCACTCATGCATTGATCACGTGGCTGATCATACTCTGCTCACGTAACTGATCATGCACACATCACGTGGCTATCATGCACTTCTCACCTGGCTGGTCATGCAATGTTCACCTAGCTACCATATACTGGTCACGTGACTGATCATGCTCAGATCACGTAAATGATCATGCACTGTTCAGTTGACTGATCATGCACTGATCACGTGACTGATCATGCACTGATCACGTGGCTATCATGCACTGATCATGTGCCTGGTCATGCACAGTTTACATAACTGATCATGCACTGAACACGTGACTGATCATGCACTGATCACGTGACTGATAATGCACTGATCACGTGACTGATCATGCACTGATCACGTGGCTATCATGCACTGATCACGTGCCTGGTCATGCACAGATTACATAACTGATCATGCACTGAACACGTGACTGATCATGCACAGATCACGTGTCTATCATGCACTACTCACCTGGCTGATCATGCAATGATCATGTAGCTACCATGTACCGGTCAAGTGACTGATCATACACCCATCAGGTGACGGATCATGCACTGATCACGTGGCTATCATGCACTGATCACGTGACTGATCATGCACTGTTCACGAGACTCATCATGCACTGATCACGTGGATATCATGCAATGATCACGTGTTTGATCATACACTGTTCACGTGTCTGACCATGCACTGCTCACGTGGCTGATCATACACTGTTCACGTAACTGATCATGCACTGATCTCGGGGATATCATGCACTGATCACGTGGCTGAACATGCACTGTTCACGTGGCTTATCACACACCTGTCACGTGACTGATCATGCACTGATCACGTGGCACTCATGCATTGATCACGTGGCTGATCATACTCTGCTCACGTAACTGATCATGCACACATCACGTGGCTATCATGCACTTCTCACCTGGCTGGTCATGCAATGTTCACCTAGCTACCATATACTGGTCACGTGACTGATCATGCTCAGATCACGTAAATGATCATGCACTGTTCAGTTGACTGATCATGTACTGATCACGTGACTGATCATGCACTGATCACGTGGCTATCATGCACTGCTCACGTGGCTGATCATGCACTGATCACGTGACTGATCATGCACTGCTCACGTAGCTGATCATGCACTGATCACGTGGCTGATCATGCAATGATCACGTAGCAACCATGTACTGGTCACGTGACTGATCATGCACTGATCACGTAATTAATCCTGCACTGATCACCTGACTCATCATGCACTGATCACGTGGCAGATCACACACGTATCACGTGACTGATCATGCACTGATCACGTGGCTATCATGCATTAAGCACGTGGCTATCATTCACTGATCACGTGGATATCATGCACTGATCACGTGGCTGATCACACACGTATCACATGGCTGATCATGCACTGATCACGTGGCTATCATGCACTGATCACGTGGCTGATCATGCAATGATCACGTAGCTACCATGTACTGGTCTCGTGACTGATCATGCACTGATCACGTAATTGATCCTGCACTGATCACGTGGCTCATCACGCACTGATCCGTTGGCTGATCACACACGTATCACGTGACTGATCATGTACAGATCACGTGACTAATCATGCAGTGATCACGTGGCTATCGTGCACTACTCACGTGGCTGATCATGCAATGATCACGTAGCTACCATGTACAGGTCACGTGAATGATCATACACCCATCAGGTGACTGATCATGCACTGATCACGTGGCTATCATGCACTGATCACGAGACTGATCATGCACTGATCACGTCTATATCATGCACTGATCACATGACTGCCCATGCACTGATCACGTGGATGATCATACACTAATCATGTGACAGATCATGCACTGATCACGTGGCTGATCATGCACTGATACCGTGACTGAGCATGGACTGATCACATGCCTATCATGTAGTGATCACGTGACTTAATGGCGCTGATCATGTGACTGATCATGCGCTGATCATGTTTGCTATCATACACTGATCATGTGCCTCTGGAGGCAATAAAAAAAGAGCTGAGTAGGCACGAGTCAAACAGTCAGCAGGCAATAATCATGGAACTCAGCTGTGAGGAATCATGCTGCTCAGCTGGCAATAATCAAGGAGCTGAGCAGGCAGAAATTACGCAGCACAGCTGGCAATTGTCAAGCACATGACAGGCAGGAATCATGCAGCTCAGCTGGCAATTGTCAAGCAGATGAGCAGACAGGAATCACGCAGCTCAGCAGACCCTGATCACGTGACTGAGCATGCACTGTTCACGTGGCTGATCATACTCTGCTCACGTAACTCATCATGCACACATCACGTGGCTATCATGCACTGCTCACGTGGTTCGTCATGGAATGATCACGAAGCTACCGTATACTGGTCACGTGACTGATCATGTACTGATCACGTGACTGATCATGCACTGATCACATGGCTCATCACGCACACATCCGGTGGCTCATCACACACGTATCACGTGACTGATCATGTACAGATCACGTGACTGATCATGAAGTGATCACGTGGCTATCCTGCACTTATCACTTGGATATCATGCACTGATCACGTGGCTGATCACACACGTATCACGTGACTGATCATGCACTGATCACGTGGCTATCATGCACTGATCACGTGGCTATCATGCACTGATATCATGCACTGCTCACGTGGCTTATCACACACGTATCACGTGACTGATCATGCACTGATCACGTGGCTATCATGCACAGATCACGTGGCTGATCATGCCCTGATCACGTAGCTACCATGTACTGGTCACGTGACTGATCATGCACTGATCACGTGGCTGATCATGCACTGATCACGTGACTGATCATGCACTGATCACGTGGCTGATCATGCACTGCTCACGTGACTGATCATGCAATGATCACGCAGCTACAATATACTGGTCACATGACTGATCATGCACTGATCACGTAATTGATCATGCACTGATCACCTGGCTTATCATGCATTGATTATGTGATTCATCATGTGCTGATCATGTTTGCTGTCATACACTGATCATGTGCCTCTGGAGGCAATGAACAAAGAGCTGAGTAGGCAGGAATCAGAAGGCAATAATTATGGAACTCAGCTCTGAGAAATCATGCTGCTCAGCTGGCAATAATCAAGTAGATGAGCAGGAAGGAATTACGCAGCACAGGTGGCAATTGTCAAGGAGATGGCAGGCAGGAATCGTGCAGCTCAGCTGGCAATTGTCAAGCAGATGAGCAGACAGTAATCACGCAGCTCAGCAGGCCCTGATCACGTGACTGAGCATGCACTGTTCACATGGCTGATCACACACCTATCACATGACTGATCATGCACTGATCACGTGGCACTCATGCATTGATCACGTGGCTGATCATACTCTGCTCACGTAACTGATCATGCACACATCACGTGGCTATCATGCACTTCTCACCTGGCTGGTCATGCAATGTTCACCTAGCTACCATATACTGGTCACGTGACTGATCATGCTCAGATCACGTAAATGATCATGCACTGTTCAGTTGACTGATCATGTACTGATCACGTGACTGATCATGCACTGATCACGTGGCTATCATGCACTGCTCACGTGGCTGATCATGCACTGATCACGTGACTGATCATGCACTGCTCACGTAGCTGATCATGCACTGATCACGTGGCTGATCATGCAATGATCACGTAGCAACCATGTACTGGTCACGTGACTGATCATGCACTGATCACGTAATTAATCCTGCACTGATCACCTGACTCATCATGCACTGATCACGTGGCTGATCAAACACGTATCACGTGACTGATCATGCACTGATCACGTGGCTATCATGCATTAAGCACATGGCTATCATTCACTGATCACGTGGATATCATGCACTGATCACGTGGCTGATCACACACGTATCACATGACTGATCATGCACTGATCACGTGGCTATCATGCACTGATCACCTGGCTGATCATGCAATGATCACGTAGCTTCCATGTACTGGTCACGTGACTGATCTTGCACTGATCACGTAATTGATCATGCACTGATCACGTGGCTATCATGCACTGATATCATGCACTGCTCACGTGGCTTATCACACACGTATCACGTGACTGATCATGCACTGATCACGTGGCTATCATGCACAGATCACGTGGCTGATCATGCCCTGATCACGTAGCTACCATGTACTGGTCACGTGACTGATCATGCACTGATCACATGGCTGATCATGCACTGATCACGTGACTGATCATGCACTGATCACATGGCTGATCATGCACTGCTCACGTGACTGATCATGCAATGATCACGCAGCTACAATGTACTGGTCACATGACTGATCATGCACTGATCACCTGGCTGATCATGCAATGATCACGTAGCTTCCATGTACTGGTCACGTGACTGATCTTGCACTGATCACGTAATTGATCATGCACTGATCACGTGGCTGATCATGCACTGATCACGTGACTGATCATGCACTGATCACATGGCTCATCACGCACACATCCGGTGGCTCATCACACACGTATCACGTGACTGATCATGTAGAGATCACGTAAATAATCATGAAGTGATCACGTGGCTATCCTGCACTGATCACGTGGATAACATGCACTGATCACGTGGCTGATCACACACGTATCACGTGACTGATCATGCACTGATCACGTGGCTATCATGCACTGATCACGTGGCTATCATGCACTGATCACGTGGCTGATCATGCAATGATCACGTAGCTACCATGCACTGGTCACGTGACTGATCATGCACTGATCAGGTAACTGATCATGCACTGATCAAGTGACTGATCATGCACAGATCACGTGACTGATCATGCACAGATCACGTGACTGATCATGCACTGATCACGTGGCTATCATGCACTGCTCATGTGACTAATCATGCAATGATCACGCAGCTACCATGTACTGGTCACATGACTGATCATGCACTGATCACATAATTGATCATGCACCCATCACATGGCTTATCATGCATTGATTATGTGACTGATCATGTGCTGATCATGTTTGGTGTCACACACTGATCATGTGCCTCTGGAGGCAATGAACATAGAGCTGAGTAGGCAGGAATCAGTCAGCAGGCTATAATCATGGAACTCACCTGTGAGAAATCATGTTGCTCAGCTGGCAATAATCAAGTAGATGAGCAGGCAGGAATTACGCAGCACAGTTGGCAATTGTCAAGGAGACGACAGGCAGGAATCGTGCAGCTCAGCTGGAAATTGTCAAGCAGATGAGCAGACAGTAATCACGCAGCTCAGCAGGCCCTGATCACGTGACTGAGCATGCACTGTTCACGTGGATGATCACACACCTATCACGTGACTGATCATGCACTGATCATGTGACTGATCATGCACTGATCACGTGGCTATAATGCACTGATTACATGGCTGGACATACACTGATCACGTGCCTGGTCATGCACTGATCTCGTGTCTGATCATGCACTGATCACGTGGCAATCATGCTCTGCTCACGTGGCTGATCATGCAGTGATCACGTGGCTATCATGCACTACTCACGTGGCTGATCATGCAATGATCATGTAGCTACCATGTACAGGTCACGTGAATGATCATACACCCATCAGGTGACTGATCATGCACTGATCACGTGGCCATCATGCACTGATCACGAGACTGATCATGCACTGATCACGTCTATATCATGCACTGATCACATGACTGCCCATGCACTGATCACGTGGATGATCATACACTACTCATGTGACAGATCATGCACTGATCACGTGGCTGATCATGCACTGATACCGTGACTGAACATGGACTGATCACATGACTATCATGTAGTGATCACGTGACTTAATGGCGCTGATCATGTGACTGATCATGCGCTGATCATGTTTGCTTTCATACACTGATCATGTGCCTCTGGAGGCAATAAACAAAGAGCTGAGTAGGCATGAATCAAACAGTCAGGAGGCAATAATCATGGAACTCAGCTGTGAGGAATCATGCTGTTCAGCTGGCAATAATCAAGGAGCTGAGCAGGCAGAAATTACACAGCACAGCTGGCAATTGTCAAGCACATGACAGGCAGGAATCGTGCAGCTCAGCTGGCAATTGTCAAGCAGATGAGCAGACAGTAATCACGCAGCTCAGCAGGCCCGGATCACGTCACTGAGCATGCACTGTTCACGTGGCTGATCATACACTGATCATGTGATTGATCATGCACTGATCACTTGGATATCATGCACTGATCACGTGGCTGATCATACACTGTTCACGTGTCTGACCATGCACTGATCACGTGGCTCATCATACACTGCTCACGTAACTGATCATGCACTGATCACGTGGCTATCATGCACTGAATACCTGGCTGAACATGCACTGATCACGTGGCTGATCATACTCTGCTCATGTAACTCATCATGCACACATCACGTTTCTATCATGCACTGCTCACGTGGCTCGTCATGGAATGATCACGTAGCTACCATATACTGGTCACGTGACTGATCATGCACAGATCACGTGACTGATCATGCACTGATCACGTGGCTATCATGCACTGCTCATGTGACTAATCATGCAATGATCACGCAGTTACCATGTACTGGTCACATGACTGATCATGCACTGATCACATAATTGATCATGCACCCATCACATGGCTTATCATGCATTGATTATGTGACTGATCATGTGCTGATCATGTTTGGTGTCACACACTGATCATGTGCCTCTGGAGGCAATGAACATAGAGCTGAGTAGGCAGGAATCAGTCAGCAGGCTATAATCATGGAACTCACCTGTGAGAAATCATGTTGCTCAGCTGGCAATAATCAAGTAGATGAGCAGGCAGGAATTACGCAGCACAGGTGGCAATTGTCAAGGAGACGACAGGCAGGAATCGTGCAGCTCAGCTGGAAATTGTCAAGCAGATGAGCAGACAGTAATCACGCAGCTCAGCAGGCCCTGATCACGTGACTGAGCATGCACTGTTCACATGGATGATCACACACCTATCACGTGACTGATCATGCACTGATCATGTGACTGATCATGCACTGATCACGTGGCTATAATGCACTGATTACATGGCTGGACATACACTGATCACGTGCCTGGTCATGCACTGATCACGTGGCTGATCATGCACTGATCACGTGACTGATCCTGCACTGATCTTGTGTCTGATCATGCACTGATCACGTGGCAATCATGCTCTGCTCACGTGGCTGATCATGCAGTGATCACGTGGCTATCATGCACTACTCACGTGGCTGATCATGCAATGATCATGTAGCTACCATGTACAGGTCACGTGAATGATCATACACCCATCAGGTGACTGATCATGCACTGATCACGTGGCCATCATGCACTGATCACGAGACTGATCATGCACTGATCACGTCTATATCATGCACTGATCACATGACTGCCCATGCACTGATCACGTGGATGATCATACACTAATCATGTGACAGATCATGCACTGATCACGTGGCTGATCATGCACTGATACCGTGACTGAGCATGGACTGATCACATGACTATCATGTAGTGATCACGTGACTTAATGGCGCTGATCATGTGACTGATCATGCGCTGATCATGTTTGCTTTCATACACTGATCATGTGCCTCTGGAGGCAATAAACAAAGAGCTGAGTAGGCATGAATCAAACAGTCAGGAGGCAATAATCATGGAACTCAGCTGTGAGGAATCATGCTGTTCAGCTGGCAATAATCAAGGAGCTGAGCAGGCAGAAATTACACAGCACAGCTGGCAATTGTCAAGCACATGACAGGCAGGAATCGTGCAGCTCAGCTGGCAATTGTCAAGCAGATGAGCAGACAGTAATCACGCAGCTCAGCAGGCCCGGATCACGTCACTGAGCATGCACTGTTCACGTGGCTGATCATACACTGATCACGTGATTGATCATGCACTGATCACTTGGATATCATGCACTGATCACGTGGCTGATCATACACTGTTCACGTGTCTGACCATGCACTGATCACGTGGCTCATCATACACTGCTCACGTAACTGATCATGCACTGATCACGTGGCTATCATGCACTGAATACGTGGCTGAACATGCACTGATCACGTGGCTGATCATACTCTGCTCATGTAACTCATCATGCACACATCACGTTTCTATCATGCACTGCTCACGTGGCTCGTCATGGAATGATCACGTAGCTACCATATACTGGTCACGTGACTGATCATGCACAGATCACGTAAATGATCATGCACTGTTCACGTGACTGATCATGTACTGATCACGTGACTGATCATGCACTGATCACGTGACTGATCATGCACTGATCACGTAATTGATCATGCAATTATCATTTGGCTGATCATGCACTGATCACGTGGCTGATCATACAC
The DNA here is from genome assembly GCF_002263795.3 of Bos taurus. Lineage (NCBI taxonomy): Eukaryota > Metazoa > Chordata > Mammalia > Artiodactyla > Bovidae > Bos > Bos taurus. The sequence goes on from NW_020190240.1 coordinate 62,629, forward strand.
TGATCACGTGACTGATCATGCACTGATCACGTGACTGATCATGCACTGATCACATGGCTCATCACGCACTCATCCGGTGGCTCATCACACACGTATCACGTGACTGATCATGTACAGATCACGTAAATAATCATGAAGTGATCACGTGGCTATCCTGCACTGAACACGTGGATAACATGCACTGATCACGTGGCTGATCACACACGTATCACGTGACTGATCATGCACGGATCACGTGGCTATCATGCACTGATCACGGGGCTATCATGCACTGATCACGTGGCTATCATGCAGTGATCACGTGGCTGATCATGCAATGATCACGTAGCTACCATGCACTGGTCACGTGACTGATCATGCACTGATCAGGTAACTGATCATGCACTGATCAAGTGACTTATCATGCACAGATCACGTGACTGATCATGCACAGATCACGTGACTGATCATGCACTGATCACGTGGCTATCATGCACTGCTCATGTGACTGATCATGCAATGATCACGCAGCTACCATGTACTGGTTACATGACTGATCATGCACTGATCACATAATTGATCATGCACTGATCACATGGCTTATCATGCATTGATTATGTGACTGATCATGTGCTGATCATGTTTGGTGTCACACACTGATCATGTGCCTCTGGAGGCAATGAACATAGAGCTGAGTAGGCAGGAATCAGTCAGCAGGCTATAATCATGGAACTCACCTGTGAGAAATCATGTTGCTCAGCTGGCAATAATCAAGTAGATGAGCAGGCAGGAATTACACAGCTCAGCTGGAAATTGTCAAGCAGATGAGCAGACAGTAATCACGCAGCTCAGCAGGCCCTGATCACGTGACTGAGCATGCACTGTTCACGTGGATGATCACACACCTATCACGTGACTGATCATGCACTGATCACGTGACTGATCATGCACTGATCTCGTGTCTGATCATGCACTGATCACGTGGCAATCATGCTCTGCTCACGTGGCTGATCATGCAGTGATCACGTGGCTATCATGCACTACTCACGTGGCTGATCATGCAATGATCATGTAGCTACCATGTACAGGTCACGTGAATGATCATACACCCATCAGGTGACTGATCATGCACTGATCACGTGGCCATCATGCACTGATCACGAGACTGATCATGCACTGATCACGTCTATATCATGCACTGATCACATGACTGCCCATGCACTGATCACGTGGATGATCATACACTACTCATGTGACAGATCATGCACTGATCACGTGGCTGATCATGCACTGATACCGTGACTGAGCATGGACTGATCACATGACTATCAGGTAGTGATCACGTGACTTAATGGCGCTGATCATGTGACTGATCATGCGCTGATCATGTTTGCTTTCATACACTGATCATGTGCCTCTGGAGGCAATAAACAAAGAGCTGAGTAGGCATGAATCAAACAGTCAGGAGGCAATAATCATGGAACTCAGCTGTGAGGAATCATGCTGTTCAGCTGGCAATAATCAAGGAGCTGAGCAGGCAGAAATTACACAGCACAGCTGGCAATTGTCAAGCACATGACAGGCAGGAATCGTGCAGCTCAGCTGGCAATTGTCAAGCAGATGAGCAGACAGTAATCACGCAGCTCAGCAGGCCCGGATCACGTCACTGAGCATGCACTGTTCACGTGGCTGATCATACACTGATCACGTGATTGATCATGCACTGATCACTTGGATATCATGCACTGATCACGTGGCTGATCATACACTGTTCACGTGTCTGACCATGCACTGATCACGTGGCTCATCATACACTGCTCACGTAACTGATCATGCACTGATCACGTGGCTATCATGCACTGAATACGTGGCTGAACATGCACTGATCACGTGGCTGATCATACTCTGCTCATGTAACTCATCATGCACACATCACGTTTCTATCATGCACTGCTCACGTGGCTCGTCATGGAATGATCACGTAGCTACCATATACTGGTCACGTGACTGATCATGCACAGATCACGTAAATGATCATGCACTGTTCACGTGACTGATCATGTACTGATCACGTGACTGATCATGCACTGATCACGTGACTGATCATGCACTGATCACGTAATTGATCATGCAATTATCATTTGGCTGATCATGCACTGATCACGTGGCTGATCATACACTGATCACGTGACTGATCATGCACTGATCACGTGACTGATCATGCACTGATCACATGGCTCATCACGCACTCATCCGGTGGCTCATCACACACGTATCACGTGACTGATCATGTACAGATCACGTAAATAATCATGAAGTGATCACGTGGCTATCCTGCACTGAACACGTGGATAACATGCACTGATCACGTGGCTGATCACACACGTATCACGTGACTGATCATGCACGGATCACGTGGCTATCATGCACTGATCACGGGGCTATCATGCACTGATCACGTGGCTATCATGCAGTGATCACGTGGCTGATCATGCAATGATCACGTAGCTACCATGCACTGGTCACGTGACTGATCATGCACTGATCAGGTAACTGATCATGCACTGATCAAGTGACTGATCATGCACAGATCACGTGACTGATCATGCACAGATCACGTGACTGATCATGCACTGATCACGTGGCTATCATGCACTGCTCATGTGACTGATCATGCAATGATCACGCAGCTACCATGTACTGGTTACATGACTGATCATGCACTGATCACATAATTGATCATGCACTGATCACATGGCTTATCATGCATTGATTATGTGACTGATCATGTGCTGATCATGTTTGGTGTCACACACTGATCATGTGCCTCTGGAGGCAATGAACATAGAGCTGAGTAGGCAGGAATCAGTCAGCAGGCTATAATCATGGAACTCACCTGTGAGAAATCATGTTGCTCAGCTGGCAATAATCAAGTAGATGAGCAGGCAGGAATTACACAGCTCAGCTGGAAATTGTCAAGCAGATGAGCAGACAGTAATCACGCAGCTCAGCAGGCCCTGATCACGTGACTGAGCATGCACTGTTCACGTGGATGATCACACACCTATCACGTGACTGATCATGCACTGATCACGTGACTGATCATGCACTGATCTCGTGTCTGATCATGCACTGATCACGTGGCAATCATGCTCTGCTCACGTGGCTGATCATGCAGTGATCACGTGGCTATCATGCACTACTCACGTGGCTGATCATGCAATGATCATGTAGCTACCATGTACAGGTCACGTGAATGATCATACACCCATCAGGTGACTGATCATGCACTGATCACGTGGCCATCATGCACTGATCACGAGACTGATCATGCACTGATCACGTCTATATCATGCACTGATCACATGACTGCCCATGCACTGATCACGTGGATGATCATACACTACTCATGTGACAGATCATGCACTGATCACGTGGCTGATCATGCACTGATACCGTGACTGAGCATGGACTGATCACATGACTATCATGTAGTGATCACGTGACTTAATGGCGCTGATCATGTGACTGATCATGCGCTGATCATGTTTGCTTTCATACACTGATCATGTGCCTCTGGAGGCAATAAACAAAGAGCTGAGTAGGCATGAATCAAACAGTCAGGAGGCAATAATCATGGAACTCAGCTGTGAGGAATCATGCTGTTCAGCTGGCAATAATCAAGGAGCTGAGCAGGCAGAAATTACACAGCACAGCTGGCAATTGTCAAGCACATGACAGGCAGGAATCGTGCAGCTCAGCTGGCAATTGTCAAGCAGATGAGCAGACAGTAATCACGCAGCTCAGCAGGCCCGGATCACGTCACTGAGCATGCACTGTTCACGTGGCTGATCATACACTGATCACGTGATTGATCATGCACTGATCACTTGGATATCATGCACTGATCACGTGGCTGATCATACACTGTTCACGTGTCTGACCATGCACTGATCACGTGGCTCATCATACACTGCTCACGTAACTGATCATGCACTGATCACGTGGCTATCATGCACTGAATACGTGGCTGAACATGCACTGATCACGTGGCTGATCATACTCTGCTCATGTAACTCATCATGCACACATCACGTTTCTATCATGCACTGCTCACGTGGCTCGTCATGGAATGATCACGTAGCTACCATATACTGGTCACGTGACTGATCATGCACAGATCACGTAAATGATCATGCACTGTTCACGTGACTGATCATGTACTGATCACGTGACTGATCATGCACTGATCACGTGACTGATCATGCACTGATCACGTAATTGATCATGCAATTATCATTTGGCTGATCATGCACTGATCACGTGGCTGATCATACACTGATCACGTGACTGATCATGCACTGATCACGTGACTGATCATGCACTGATCACATGGCTCATCACGCACTCATCCGGTGGCTCATCACACACGTATCACGTGACTGATCATGTACAGATCACGTAAATAATCATGAAGTGATCACGTGGCTATCCTGCACTGGACACGTGGATAACATGCACTGATCACGTGGCCGATCACACACGTATCACGTGACTGATCATGCACGGATCACGTGGCTATCATGCACTGATCACGGGGCTATCATGCACTGATCACGTGGCTATCATGCAGTGATCACGTGGCTGATCATGCAATGATCACGTAGCTACCATGCACTGGTCACGTGACTGATCATGCACTGATCAGGTAACTGATCATGCACTGATCAAGTGACTGATCATGCACAGATCACGTGACTGATCATGCACAGATCACGTGACTGATCATGCACTGATCACGTGGCTATCATGCACTGCTCATGTGACTGATCATGCAATGATCACGCAGCTACCATGTACTGGTTACATGACTGATCATGCACTGATCACATAATTGATCATGCACTGATCACATGGCTTATCATGCATTGATTATGTGACTGATCATGTGCTGATCATGTTTGGTGTCACACACTGATCATGTGCCTCTGGAGGCAATGAACATAGAGCTGAGTAGGCAGGAATCAGTCAGCAGGCTATAATCATGGAACTCACCTGTGAGAAATCATGTTGCTCAGCTGGCAATAATCAAGTAGATGAGCAGGCAGGAATTACACAGCTCAGCTGGAAATTGTCAAGCAGATGAGCAGACAGTAATCACGCAGCTCAGCAGGCCCTGATCACGTGACTGAGCATGCACTGTTCACGTGGATGATCACACACCTATCACGTGACTGATCATGCACTGATCACGTGACTGATCATGCACTGATCTCGTGTCTGATCATGCACTGATCACGTGGCAATCATGCTCTGCTCACGTGGCTGATCATGCAGTGATCACGTGGCTATCATGCACTACTCACGTGGCTGATCATGCAATGATCATGTAGCTACCATGTACAGGTCACGTGAATGATCATACACCCATCAGGTGACTGATCATGCACTGATCACGTGGCCATCATGCACTGATCACGAGACTGATCATGCACTGATCACGTCTATATCATGCACTGATCACATGACTGCCCATGCACTGATCACGTGGATGATCATACACTACTCATGTGACAGATCATGCACTGATCACGTGGCTGATCATGCACTGATACCGTGACTGAGCATGGACTGATCACATGACTATCATGTAGTGATCACGTGACTTAATGGCGCTGATCATGTGACTGATCATGCGCTGATCATGTTTGCTTTCATACACTGATCATGTGCCTCTGGAGGCAATAAACAAAGAGCTGAGTAGGCATGAATCAAACAGTCAGGAGGCAATAATCATGGAACTCAGCTGTGAGGAATCATGCTGTTCAGCTGGCAATAATCAAGGAGCTGAGCAGGCAGAAATTACACAGCACAGCTGGCAATTGTCAAGCACATGACAGGCAGGAATCGTGCAGCTCAGCTGGCAATTGTCAAGCAGATGAGCAGACAGTAATCACGCAGCTCAGCAGGCCCGGATCACGTCACTGAGCATGCACTGTTCACGTGGCTGATCATACACTGATCACGTGATTGATCATGCACTGATCACTTGGATATCATGCACTGATCACGTGGCTGATCATACACTGTTCACGTGTCTGACCATGCACTGATCACGTGGCTCATCATACACTGCTCACGTAACTGATCATGCACTGATCACGTGGCTATCATGCACTGAATACGTGGCTGAACATGCACTGTTCACGTGGCTGATCACACACCTGTCACGTGACATAACATGCACTGATCACGTGGCACTCATGTACTGATCACGTGGCTGATCATACACTGCTCACGTAACTGATCATGCACTGATCACGTGGCTATCATGCACTGATCACGTGACTGATCATGCACTGTTCACGTGGCTGATCATGCACTGTTCACGTGTCTGACCATGCACTGATCACGTGGCTCATCATACACTGCTCACGTAACTGATCATGCACTGATCACGTGGCTATCATGCACTGAATACGTGGCTGAACATGCACTGTTCACGTGGCTGATCACACACCTGTCACGTGACATAACATGCACTGATCACATGGCACTCATGCACTGATCACGTGGCTGATCATACTCTGCTCATGTAACTCATCATGCACACATCACGTTTCTATCATGCACTGCTCACGTGGCTCGTCATGGAATGATCACTTAGCTACCATATACTGGTCACGTGACTGATCATGCACAGATCACGTAAATGATCATGCACTGTTCACGTTACTGATCATGTACTGATCACGTGACTGATCATGCACTGATCATGTGACTGATCATGCACTGATCACGTAATTGATCATGCAATTATCATTTGGCTGATCATGCACTGATCACGTGGCTGATCATACACTGATCACGTGACTGATCATGCACTGATCACGTGACTGATCATGCACTGATCACATGGCTCATCACGCACTCATCCGGTGGCTCATCACACACGTATCACGTGACTGATCATGTACAGATCACGTAAATAATCATGAAGATATCACGTGGCTATCCTGCACTGAACACGTGGATAACATGCACTGATCACGTGGCTGATCTCACACGTATCACGTGACTGATCATGCACTGATCACGGGGCTATCATGCACTTATCAAGTGGCTAATCATGGAATGATCACGTAGCTACCATGCACTGGTCACGTGACTGATCATGCACTGATCAGGTAATTGATCATGCACTGATCACGTGGCTGATGACACACGTATCACGTGACTGATCATGCACTGATCACGTGGCTATCATGCACTGATCAAGTGGCTGATCATGGAATGATCACGTAGCTACCATGCACTGCTCACGTGACTGATCATGCACTGATCAGGTAATTGATCATGCACTGATCACATGACTGATCATGCACAGATAACGTGACTGATCATGCACAGATCACGTGACTGATCATGCACTGATCACGTGGCTATCATGCACTGCTCACGTGGCTGATCATGCAATGATCACGCAGCTACCATGTAGTGGTCACATGACTGATCATGCACTGATCACATAATTGATCATGCACTGATCACCTGGCTTATCATGCATTGATCATGTGACTGATCATACACTGTTCATGTAACTGATCATGCACTGATCACGTGGCTATCATGCACTGAATACGTGGCTGAACATGCACTGTTCACATGGCTGATCACACACCTGTCACGTGACATACCATGCACTGATCACGTGGCACTCATGTACTGATCACGTGGCTGATCATACTCTGCTCACGTAACTCATCATGCACACATCACGTGGCTATCATGCACTGCTCACGTGGTTCGTCATGGAATGATCACGAAGCTACCATATACTGGTCACGTGACTAATCATGCACAGATCACTTTTCTGAGCATGCACTGTTCACGTAGCTGATCACACACCTATCACGTGAATGATCATGCACTGATCACGTGGCTCTCATGCACTGATCACGTGATTGCGCATGCACTGATCACGTAATTGTATGCACTGCTCACGTGGCTATCATGCACTGATGACATGGCTGATCATGCACTGATCACGTAGCTATCTTGCACTGGTCACTTGGCTGATCATACACTCATCACGGGACTGATCGTGCACTGATTGCGGCGCTATCATGCATTGGCTACATGACTCCACATGCACTGATCACGTGCATGATCATGCACTGATCACGTGACTGACCATGCACTGATCACGTGACTGATCATGCACTGATCACGTGGCTATCATGCACTGATCATTTGGCTGGTCATACACTGATCATGTGCCTGGTCATGCATTGATCATGTGGCTGATCATGCACTGCTCACGTGTCTGGTCATGCAATGATCACGTAGCTACCATATACTGGTCACCCGACTGATCATGAACAGATCACGTAAATGATCATGCACTGTTCCCGTGACTGATCATGTACTGATCACGTGACTGATCATGCACTGATCACGTGGCTATCATGCTCTCCTCATGTGGGTGATCATGCAATGATCACGTAGCAACCATGTACTGGTCACCTGACTGATCATGCACTGATCATGTAATTGATCCAGCACTGATCACGTGGCTCATCATGCACTGATCACGTGACTGTTCATGCACTGATCACTTGACTGATCATGCACTGATCACGTGGCTATAATGCCCTGATTACGGGGCTGATCATACACTTTTCACGTGCCTGGTCATGCACAGATCACGTGACTAATCATGAACTTATCACGTGGCTATCATGCACTGATCACGTGGCTGATCATCCACTGATCACGTGACTGATAATGCACTGATCACGTGACTGATCATGCACTGATCACGTGGCTATCATGCACTGATATCATGCACTGATCACGTGGCTGATCACACCCGTATCATGTGACTGATCATGCACTGATCACGTGGCTATCATGCACTGATCACGTGGCTATCATGCACTGATATCATGCACTGGTCACGTGGCTTATCACACACGTATCACGTGACTGATCATGCACTGATCACGTGGCTATCATGCACAGATCACGTGGCTGATCATGCCCTGATCACGTAGCTACCATGTACTGGTCACGTGACTGATCATGCACTGATCACGTGGCTGATCATGCACTGATCACGTGATTGATCATGCACTGATCACGTGGCTGATCATGCACTGCTCACGTGACTGATCATGCAATGATCACGCAGCTACAATGTACTCGTCACATGACTGATCATGCACTGATCACGTAGTTGATCATGCACTGATCACCTGGCTTATCATGCATTGATTATGTGATTCATCATGTCCTGATCATGTTTGCTGTCATACACTGATCATGTGCCTCTGGAGGCAATGAACAAAGAGCTGAGTAGGCAGGAATCAGAAGGCAATAATTATGGAACTCAGCTCTGAGAAATCATGCTGCTCAGCTGGCAATAATCAAGTAGATGAGCAGGAAGGAATTACGCAGCACAGGTGGCAATTGTCAAGGAGATGACAGGCAGGAATCGTACAGCTCAGCTGGCAATTGTCAAGCAGATGAGCAGACAGTAATCACGAAGCTCAGCAGGCCCTGATCACGTGACTGAGCATGCACTGTTCACGTCGCTGATCACACACTTATCACGTGAATGATCATGCACTGATCACGTGGTTCTCATGCACAGATCACGTGATTGCGCATGCACTGATCACGTAATTGTATGCACTGCTCACGTGGCTATCATACACTGATCACGTGGCTGATCACACATGTATCAGGTGACTGATCATGCACTGATCACGTGACTGATCATGCACTGATCACGTGGCTATCATGCACTGATCACGTGACTGATCATGCACTGTTCACGAGACTCATCATGCACTGATCACGTGGATATCATGCAATGATCACGTGTTTGATCATACACTGTTCACGTGTCTGACCATGCACTGCTCACGTGGCTGATCATACACTGTTCACGTAACTGATCATGCACTGATCTCGTGGATATCATGCACTGATCACGTGGCTGAACATGCACTGTTCACGTGGCTTATCACACACCTGTCACGTGACTGATCATGCACTGATCACGTGGCACTCATGCATTGATCACGTGGCTGATCATACTCTGCTCACGTAACTGATCATGCACACATCACGTGGCTATCATGCACTTCTCACCTGGCTGGTCATGCAATGTTCACCTAGCTACCATATACTGGTCACGTGTCTGATCATGCTCAGATCACGTAAATGATCATGGACTGTTCAGTTGACTGATCATGTACTGATCAAGTGACTGATCATGCACTGATCACGTGGCTATCATGCACTGCTCACGTGGCTGATCATGCACTGATCACGTGACTGATCATGCACTGGTCACGTAGCTGATCATGCACTGATCACGTAGCAACCATGTACTGGTCACGTGACTGATCATGCACTGATCACGTAATTAATCCTGCACTGATCACCTGACTCATCATGCACTGATCACGTGGCTGATCACACACGTATCACGTGACTGATCATGCACTGATCACGTGGCTATCATGCATTAAGCACGTGGCTATCATTCACTGATCACGTGGATATCATGCACTGATCACGTGGCTGATCACACACGTATCACATGACTGATCATGCACTGATCACGTGGCTATCATGCACTGATCACGTGGCTGATCATGCAATGATCACGTAGCTACCCTGTACTGGTCTCGTGACTGATCATGCACTGATCACGTAATTGATCCTGCACTGATCACGTGGCTCATCACGCACTGATCCCTTGGCTGATCACACACGTATCACGTGACTGATCATGTACAGATCACGTGACTAATCATGCAGTGATCACGTGGCTATCGTGCACTACTCACGTGGCTGATCATGCAATGATCATGTAGCTACCATGTACAGGTCACGTGAATGATCATACACCCATCAGGTGACTGATCATGCACTGATCACGTGGCCATCATGCACTGATCACGTGGCTATCATGCACTGCTCACGTGGTTCGTCATGGAATGATCACGAAGCTACCATTTACTGGTCACGTGACTGATCATGTACTGACCACGTGACTGATCATGCACTGATCACGTTGCTATCATGCTCTGCTCACGTGGCTGATCATGCAACGATCACGTAGCAACCATGTACTGGTCTCGTGACTGATCATGCACTGATCACGTAATTGATCCTACACTGATCACGTGGCTCATCACGCACTGATCCGTTGGCTGATCACACACGTATCACGTGACTGATCATGTACAGATCACGTGACTAATCATGAAGTGATCACGTGGCTATCCTGCACTTATCACTTGGATATCATGCACTGATCACGTGGCTGATCACACACGTATCACGTGACTGATCATGCACTGATCACGTGGCTATCATGCACTGAATACGTGGCTGAACATGCACTGTTCACGTGGCTGATCACACACCTGTCACGTGACATAACATGCACTGATCACGTGGCACTCATGTACTGATCACGTGGCTGATCATACACTGCTCACGTAACTGATCATGCACTGATCACGTGGCTATCATGCACTGATCACGTGACTGATCATGCACTGTTCACGTGGCTGATCATACACTGTTCACGTGTCTGACCATGCACTGATCACGTGGCTCATCATACACTGCTCACGTAACTGATCATGCACTGATCACGTGGCTATCATGCACTGAATACGTGGCTGAACATGCACTGTTCACGTGGCTGATCACACACCTGTCACGTGACATAACATGCACTGATCACATGGCACTCATGCACTGATCACGTGGCTGATCATACTCTGCTCATGTAACTCATCATGCACACATCACGTTTCTATCATGCACTGCTCACGTGGCTCGTCATGGAATGATCACGTAGCTACCATATACTGGTCACGTGACTGATCATGCACAGATCACGTAAATGATCATGCACTGTTCACGTTACTGATCATGTACTGGTCACGTGACTGATCATGCACTGATCATGTGACTGATCATGCACTGATCACGTAATTGATCATGCAATTATCATTTGGCTGATCATGCACTGATCACGTGGCTGATCATACACTGATCACGTGACTGATCATGCACTGATCACGTGACTGATCATGCACTGATCACATGGCTCATCACGCACTCATCCGGTGGCTCATCACACACGTATCACGTGACTGATCATGTACAGATCACGTAAATAATCATGAAGATATCACGTGGCTATCCTGCACTGAACACGTGGATAACATGCACTGATCACGTGGCTGATCACACACGTATCACGTGACTGATCATGCACTGATCACGTGGCTATCATGCACTTATCAAGTGGCTAATCATGGAATGATCACGTAGCTACCATGCACTGGTCACGTGACTGATCATGCACTGATCAGGTAATTGATCATGCACTGATCACGTGGCTGATGACACACGTATCACGTGACTGATCATGCACTGATCACGTGGCTATCATGCACTGATCAAGTGGCTGATCATGGAATGATCACGTAGCTACCATGCACTGCTCACGTGACTGATCATGCACTGATCAGGTAATTGATCATGCACTGATCACATGACTGATCATGCACAGATAACGTGACTGATCATGCACAGATCACGTGACTGATCATGCACTGATCACGTGGCTATCATGCACTGCTCACGTGGCTGATCATGCAATGATCACGCAGCTACCATGTACTGGTCACATGACTGATCATGCACTGATCACATAATTGATCATGCACTGATCACCTGGCTTATCATGCATTGATCATGTGACTGATCATACACTGTTCATGTAACTGATCATGCACTGATCACGTGGCTATCATGCACTGAATACGTGGCTGAACATGCACTGTTCACGTGGCTGATCACACACCTGTCACGTGACATACCATGCACTGATCACGTGGCACTCATGTACTGATCACGTGGCTGATCATACTCTGCTCACGTAACTCATCATGCACACATCACGTGGCTATCATGCACTGCTCACGTGGTTCGTCATGGAATGATCACGAAGCTACCATATACTGGTCACGTGACTAATCATGCACAGATCACTTTTCTGAGCATGCACTGTTCACGTAGCTGATCACACACCTATCACGTGAATGATCATGCACTGATCACGTGGCTCTCATGCACTGATCACGTGATTGCGCATGCACTGATCACGTAATTGTATGCACTGCTCACGTGGCTATCATGCACTGATGACATGGCTGATCATGCACTGATCACGTAGCTATCTTGCACTGGTCACTTGGCTGATCATACACTCATCACGGGACTGATCGTGCACTGATTGCGGCGCTATCATGCATTGGCTACATGACTCCACATGCACTGATCACGTGCATGATCATGCACTGATCACGTGACTGACCATGCACTGATCACGTGACTGATCATGCACTGATCACGTGGCTATCATGCACTGATCATTTGGCTGGTCATACACTGATCATGTGCCTGGTCATGCATTGATCATGTGGCTGATCATGCACTGCTCACGTGTCTGGTCATGCAATGATCACGTAGCTACCATATACTGGTCACCCGACTGATCATGAACAGATCACGTAAATGATCATGCACTGTTCCCGTGACTGATCATGTACTGATCACGTGACTGATCATGCACTGATCACGTGGCTATCATGCTCTCCTCATGTGGGTGATCATGCAATGATCACGTAGCAACCATGTACTGGTCACCTGACTGATCATGCACTGATCATGTAATTGATCCAGCACTGATCACGTGGCTCATCATGCACTGATCACGTGACTGTTCATGCACTGATCACTTGACTGATCATGCACTGATCACGTGGCTATAATGCCCTGATTACGGGGCTGATCATACACTTTTCACGTGCCTGGTCATGCACAGATCACGTGACTAATCATGAACTTATCACGTGGCTATCATGCACTGATCACGTGGCTGATCATCCACTGATCACGTGACTGATAATGCACTGATCACGTGACTGATCATGCACTGATCACGTGGCTATCATGCACTGATATCATGCACTGATCACGTGGCTGATCACACCCGTATCATGTGACTGATCATGCACTGATCACGTGGCTATCATGCACTGATCACGTGGCTATCATGCACTGATATCATGCACTGGTCACGTGGCTTATCACACACGTATCACGTGACTGATCATGCACTGATCACGTGGCTATCATGCACAGATCACGTGGCTGATCATGCCCTGATCACGTAGCTACCATGTACTGGTCACGTGACTGATCATGCACTGATCACGTGGCTGATCATGCACTGATCACGTGATTGATCATGCACTGATCACGTGGCTGATCATGCACTGCTCACGTGACTGATCATGCAATGATCACGCAGCTACAATGTACTGGTCACATGACTGATCATGCACTGATCACGTAGTTGATCATGCACTGATCACCTGGCTTATCATGCATTGATTATGTGATTCATCATGTCCTGATCATGTTTGCTGTCATACACTGATCATGTGCCTCTGGAGGCAATGAACAAAGAGCTGAGTAGGCAGGAATCAGAAGGCAATAATTATGGAACTCAGCTCTGAGAAATCATGCTGCTCAGCTGGCAATAATCAAGTAGATGAGCAGGAAGGAATTACGCAGCACAGGTGGCAATTGTCAAGGAGATGACAGGCAGGAATCGTACAGCTCAGCTGGCAATTGTCAAGCAGATGAGCAGACAGTAATCACGAAGCTCAGCAGGCCCTGATCACGTGACTGAGCATGCACTGTTCACGTCGCTGATCACACACTTATCACGTGAATGATCATGCACTGATCACGTGGTTCTCATGCACAGATCACGTGATTGCGCATGCACTGATCACGTAATTGTATGCACTGCTCACGTGGCTATCATACACTGATCACGTGGCTGATCACACATGTATCACGTGACTGATCATGCACTGATCACGTGACTGATCATGCACTGATCACGTGGCTATCATGCACTGATCACGTGACTGATCATGCACTGTTCACGAGACTCATCATGCACTGATCACGTGGATATCATGCAATGATCACGTGTTTGATCATACACTGTTCACGTGTCTGACCATGCACTGCTCACGTGGCTGATCATACACTGTTCACGTAACTGATCATGCACTGATCTCGTGGATATCATGCACTGATCACGTGGCTGAACATGCACTGTTCACGTGGCTTATCACACACCTGTCACGTGACTGATCATGCACTGATCACGTGGCACTCATGCATTGATCACGTGGCTGATCATACTCTGCTCACGTAACTGATCATGCACACATCACGTGGCTATCATGCACTTCTCACCTGGCTGGTCATGCAATGTTCACCTAGCTACCATATACTGGTCACGTGTCTGATCATGCTCAGATCACGTAAATGATCATGGACTGTTCAGTTGACTGATCATGTACTGATCAAGTGACTGATCATGCACTGATCACGTGGCTATCATGCACTGCTCACGTGGCTGATCATGCACTGATCACGTGACTGATCATGCACTGGTCACGTAGCTGATCATGCACTGATCACGTAGCAACCATGTACTGGTCACGTGACTGATCATGCACTGATCACGTAATTAATCCTGCACTGATCACCTGACTCATCATGCACTGATCACGTGGCTGATCACACACGTATCACGTGACTGATCATGTACAGATCACGTGACTAATCATGCAGTGATCACGTGGCTATCGTGCACTACTCACGTGGCTGATCATGCAATGATCATGTAGCTACCATGTACAGGTCACGTGAATGATCATACACCCATCAGGTGACTGATCATGCACTGATCACGTGGCCATCATGCACTGATCACGTGGCTATCATGCACTGCTCACGTGGTTCATCATGGAATGATCACGAAGCTACCATTTACTGGTCACGTGACTGATCATGTACTGATCACGTGACTGATCATGCACTGATCACGTTGCTATCATGCTCTGCTCACGTGGCTGATCATGCAACGATCACGTAGCAACCATGTACTGGTCTCGTGACTGATCATGCACTGATCACGTAATTGATCCTACACTGATCACGTGGCTCATCACGCACTGATCCGTTGGCTGATCACACACGTATCACGTGACTGATCATGTACAGATCACGTGACTAATCATGAAGTGATCACGTGGCTATCCTGCACTTATCACTTGGATATCATGCACTGATCACGTGGCTGATCACACACGTATCACGTGACTGATCATGCACTGATCACGTGGCTATCATGCACTGATCACGTGGCTATCATGCACTGATATCATGCACTGGTCACGTGGCTTATCACACACGTATCACGTGACTGATCATGCACTGCTCACGTGGCTATCATGCACAGAATACGTGGCTGATCATGTCCTGATCACGTAGCTACCATGTACTGGTCACGTGACTGATCATGCACTGATTACGTGGCTGATCATGCACTGATCACGTGACTGATCATGCACTGATCACGTGGCTGATCATGCACTGCTCACGTGACTGATCATGCAATGATCACGCAGCTACAATGTACTGGTCACATGAATGATCATGCACTGATCACGTAATTGATCATGCACTGATCACCTGGCTTATCATGCATTGATTATGTGATTCATCATGTGCTGATCATGTTTGCTGTCATACACTGATCATGTGCCTCTGGAGGCAATGAACAAAGAGCTGAGTAGGCAGGAATCAGTAGGCAATAATTATGGAACTCAGCTCTGAGAAATCATGCTGCTCAGCTGGCAATAATCAAGTAGATGAGCAGGAAGGAATTACGCAGCACAGGTGGCAATTGTCAAGGAGATGACAGGCAGGAATCGTACAGCTCAGCTGGCAATTGTCAAGCAGATGAGCAGACAGTAATCACGAAGCTCAGCAGGCCCTGATCACGTGACTGAGCATGCACTGTTCACGTCGCTGATCACACACTTATCACGTGAATGATCATGCACTGATCACGTGGTTCTCATGCACAGATCACGTGCTTGCGCATGCACTGATCTCGTAATTGTATGCACTGCTCACGTGGCTATCATACACTGATCACGTGGCTGATCACAAATGTATCACGTGACTGATCATGCACTGATCACGTGACTGATCATGCACTGATCACGTGGCTATCATGCACTGATCACGTGACTGATCATGCACTGATCACGTGACTGATCATGCACTGTTCACGAGACTCATCATGCACTGATCACGTGGATATCATGCAATGATCACGTGTTTGATCATACACTGTTCACGTGTCTGACCATGCACTGCTCACGTGGCTGATCATACACTGTTCACGTAACTGATCATGCACTGATCTCGTGGATATCATGCACTGATCACGTGGCTGAACATGCACTGTTCACGTGGCTTATCACACACCTGTCACGTGACTGATCATGCACTGATCACGTGGCACTCATGCATTGATCACGTGGCTGATCATACTCTGCTCACGTAACTGATCATGCACACATCACGTGGCTATCATGCACTTCTCACCTGGCTGGTCATGCAATGTTCACCTAGCTACCATATACTGGTCACGTGACTGATCATGCTCAGATCACGTAAATGATCATGCACTGTTCAGTTGACTGATCATGTACTGATCACGTGACTGATCATGCACTGATCACGTGGCTATCATGCACTGCTCACGTGGCTGATCATGCACTGATCACGTGACTGATCATGCACTGCTCACGTAGCTGATCATGCACTGATCACGTGGCTGATCATGCAATGATCACGTAGCAACCATGTACTGGTCACGTGACTGATCATGCACTGATCACGTATTTAATCCTGCACTGATCACCTGACTCATCATGCACTGATCACGTGGCTGATCACACACGTATCACGTGACTGATCATGCACTGATCACGTGGCTATCATGCACTGAATACGTGGCTGAACATGCACTGATCATGTGGCTGATCATACTCTGCTCATGTAACTCATCATGCACACATCACGTTTCTATCATGCACTGCTCACGTGGCTCGTCATGGAATGATCACGTAGCTACCATATACTGGTCACGTGACTGATCATGCACAGATCACGTAAATGATCATGCACTGTTCACGTTACTGATCATGTACTGGTCACGTGACTGATCATGCACTGATCATGTGACTGATCATGCACTGATCACGTAATTGATCATGCAATTATCATTTGGCTGATCATGCACTGATCACGTGGCTGATCATACACTGATCACGTGACTGATCATGCACTGATCACGTGACTGATCATGCACTGATCACATGGCTCATCACGCACTCATCCGGTGGCTCATCACACACGTATCACGTGACTGATCATGTACAGATCACGTAAATAATCATGAAGATATCACGTGGCTATCCTGCACTGAACACGTGGATAACATGCACTGATCACGTGGCTGATCACACACGTATCACGTGACTGATCATGCACTGATCACGTGGCTATCATGCACTTATCAAGTGGCTAATCATGGAATGATCACGTAGCTACCATGCACTGGTCACGTGACTGATCATGCACTGATCAGGTAATTGATCATGCACTGATCACGTGGCTGATGACACACGTATCACGTGACTGATCATGCACTGATCACGTGGCTATCATGCACTGATCAAGTGGCTGATCATGGAATGATCACGTAGCTACCATGCACTGCTCACGTGACTGATCATGCACTGATCAGGTAATTGATCATGCACTGATCACATGACTGATCATGCACAGATAACGTGACTGATCATGCACAGATCACGTGACTGATCATGCACTGATCACGTGGCTATCATGCACTGCTCACGTGGCTGATCATGCAATGATCACGCAGCTACCATGTACTGGTCACATGACTGATCATGCACTGATCACATAATTGATCATGCACTGATCACCTGGCTTATCATGCATTGATCATGTGACTGATCATACACTGTTCATGTAACTGATCATGCACTGATCACGTGGCTATCATGCACTGAATACGTGGCTGAACATGCACTGTTCACGTGGCTGATCACACACCTGTCACGTGACATACCATGCACTGATCACGTGGCACTCATGTACTGATCACGTGGCTGATCATACTCTGCTCACGTAACTCATCATGCACACATCACGTGGCTATCATGCACTGCTCACGTGGTTCGTCATGGAATGATCACGAAGCTACCATATACTGGTCACGTGACTAATCATGCACAGATCACTTTTCTGAGCATGCACTGTTCACGTAGCTGATCACACACCTATCACGTGAATGATCATGCACTGATCACGTGGCTCTCATGCACTGATCACGTGATTGCGCATGCACTGATCACGTAATTGTATGCACTGCTCACGTGGCTATCATGCACTGATGACATGGCTGATCATGCACTGATCACGTAGCTATCTTGCACTGGTCACTTGGCTGATCATACACTCATCACGGGACTGATCGTGCACTGATTGCGGCGCTATCATGCATTGGCTACATGACTCCACATGCACTGATCACGTGCATGATCATGCACTGATCACGTGACTGACCATGCACTGATCACGTGACTGATCATGCACTGATCACGTGGCTATCATGCACTGATCATTTGGCTGGTCATACACTGATCATGTGCCTGGTCATGCATTGATCATGTGGCTGATCATGCACTGCTCACGTGTCTGGTCATGCAATGATCACGTAGCTACCATATACTGGTCACCCGACTGATCATGAACAGATCACGTAAATGATCATGCACTGTTCCCGTGACTGATCATGTACTGATCACGTGACTGATCATGCACTGATCACGTGGCTATCATGCTCTCCTCATGTGGGTGATCATGCAATGATCACGTAGCAACCATGTACTGGTCACCTGACTGATCATGCACTGATCATGTAATTGATCCAGCACTGATCACGTGGCTCATCATGCACTGATCACGTGACTGTTCATGCACTGATCACTTGACTGATCATGCACTGATCACGTGGCTATAATGCCCTGATTACGGGGCTGATCATACACTTTTCACGTGCCTGGTCATGCACAGATCACGTGACTAATCATGAACTTATCACGTGGCTATCATGCACTGATCACGTGGCTGATCATCCACTGATCACGTGACTGATAATGCACTGATCACGTGACTGATCATGCACTGATCACGTGGCTATCATGCACTGATATCATGCACTGATCACGTGGCTGATCACACCCGTATCATGTGACTGATCATGCACTGATCACGTGGCTATCATGCACTGATCACGTGGCTATCATGCACTGATATCATGCACTGGTCACGTGGCTTATCACACACGTATCACGTGACTGATCATGCACTGATCACGTGGCTATCATGCACAGATCACGTGGCTGATCATGCCCTGATCACGTAGCTACCATGTACTGGTCACGTGACTGATCATGCACTGATCACGTGGCTGATCATGCACTGATCACGTGATTGATCATGCACTGATCACGTGGCTGATCATGCACTGCTCACGTGACTGATCATGCAATGATCACGCAGCTACAATGTACTGGTCACATGACTGATCATGCACTGATCACGTAGTTGATCATGCACTGATCACCTGGCTTATCATGCATTGATTATGTGATTCATCATGTCCTGATCATGTTTGCTGTCATACACTGATCATGTGCCTCTGGAGGCAATGAACAAAGAGCTGAGTAGGCAGGAATCAGAAGGCAATAATTATGGAACTCAGCTCTGAGAAATCATGCTGCTCAGCTGGCAATAATCAAGTAGATGAGCAGGAAGGAATTACGCAGCACAGGTGGCAATTGTCAAGGAGATGACAGGCAGGAATCGTACAGCTCAGCTGGCAATTGTCAAGCAGATGAGCAGACAGTAATCACGAAGCTCAGCAGGCCCTGATCACGTGACTGAGCATGCACTGTTCACGTCGCTGATCACACACTTATCACGTGAATGATCATGCACTGATCACGTGGTTCTCATGCACAGATCACGTGATTGCGCATGCACTGATCACGTAATTGTATGCACTGCTCACGTGGCTATCATACACTGATCACGTGGCTGATCACACATGTATCACGTGACTGATCATGCACTGATCACGTGACTGATCATGCACTGATCACGTGGCTATCATGCACTGATCACGTGACTGATCATGCACTGTTCACGAGACTCATCATGCACTGATCACGTGGATATCATGCAATGATCACGTGTTTGATCATACACTGTTCACGTGTCTGACCATGCACTGCTCACGTGGCTGATCATACACTGTTCACGTAACTGATCATGCACTGATCTCGTGGATATCATGCACTGATCACGTGGCTGAACATGCACTGTTCACGTGGCTTATCACACACCTGTCACGTGACTGATCATGCACTGATCACGTGGCACTCATGCATTGATCACGTGGCTGATCATACTCTGCTCACGTAACTGATCATGCACACATCACGTGGCTATCATGCACTTCTCACCTGGCTGGTCATGCAATGTTCACCTAGCTACCATATACTGGTCACGTGTCTGATCATGCTCAGATCACGTAAATGATCATGGACTGTTCAGTTGACTGATCATGTACTGATCAAGTGACTGATCATGCACTGATCACGTGGCTATCATGCACTGCTCACGTGGCTGATCATGCACTGATCACGTGACTGATCATGCACTGGTCACGTAGCTGATCATGCACTGATCACGTAGCAACCATGTACTGGTCACGTGACTGATCATGCACTGATCACGTAATTAATCCTGCACTGATCACCTGACTCATCATGCACTGATCACGTGGCTGATCACACACGTATCACGTGACTGATCATGTACAGATCACGTGACTAATCATGCAGTGATCACGTGGCTATCGTGCACTACTCACGTGGCTGATCATGCAATGATCATGTAGCTACCATGTACAGGTCACGTGAATGATCATACACCCATCAGGTGACTGATCATGCACTGATCACGTGGCCATCATGCACTGATCACGTGGCTATCATGCACTGCTCACGTGGTTCGTCATGGAATGATCACGAAGCTACCATTTACTGGTCACGTGACTGATCATGTACTGATCACGTGACTGATCATGCACTGATCACGTTGCTATCATGCTCTGCTCACGTGGCTGATCATGCAACGATCACGTAGCAACCATGTACTGGTCTCGTGACTGATCATGCACTGATCACGTAATTGATCCTACACTGATCACGTGGCTCATCACGCACTGATCCGTTGGCTGATCACACACGTATCACGTGACTGATCATGTACAGATCACGTGACTAATCATGAAGTGATCACGTGGCTATCCTGCACTTATCACTTGGATATCATGCACTGATCACGTGGCTGATCACACACGTATCACGTGACTGATCATGCACTGATCACGTGGCTATCATGCACTGATCACGTGGCTATCATGCACTGATATCATGCACTGGTCACGTGGCTTATCACACACGTATCACGTGACTGATCATGCACTGCTCACGTGGCTATCATGCACAGAATACGTGGCTGATCATGTCCTGATCACGTAGCTACCATGTACTGGTCACGTGACTGATCATGCACTGATTACGTGGCTGATCATGCACTGATCACGTGACTGATCATGCACTGATCACGTGGCTGATCATGCACTGCTCACGTGACTGATCATGCAATGATCACGCAGCTACAATGTACTGGTCACATGACTGATCATGCACTGATCACGTAATTGATCATGCACTGATCACCTGGCTTATCATGCATTGATTATGTGATTCATCATGTGCTGATCATGTTTGCTGTCATACACTGATCATGTGCCTCTGGAGGCAATGAACAAAGAGCTGAGTAGGCAGGAATCAGTAGGCAATAATTATGGAACTCAGCTCTGAGAAATCATGCTGCTCAGCTGGCAATAATCAAGTAGATGAGCAGGAAGGAATTACGCAGCACAGGTGGCAATTGTCAAGGAGATGACAGGCAGGAATCGTACAGCTCAGCTGGCAATTGTCAAGCAGATGAGCAGACAGTAATCACGAAGCTCAGCAGGCCCTGATCACGTGACTGAGCATGCACTGTTCACGTCGCTGATCACACACTTATCACGTGAATGATCATGCACTGATCACGTGGTTCTCATGCACAGATCACGTGCTTGCGCATGCACTGATCTCGTAATTGTATGCACTGCTCACGTGGCTATCATACACTGATCACGTGGCTGATCACAAATGTATCACGTGACTGATCATGCACTGATCACGTGACTGATCATGCACTGATCACGTGGCTATCATGCACTGATCACGTGACTGATCATGCACTGATCACGTGACTGATCATGCACTGTTCACGAGACTCATCATGCACTGATCACGTGGATATCATGCAATGATCACGTGTTTGATCATACACTGTTCACGTGTCTGACCATGCACTGCTCACGTGGCTGATCATACACTGTTCACGTAACTGATCATGCACTGATCTCGTGGATATCATGCACTGATCACGTGGCTGAACATGCACTGTTCACGTGGCTTATCACACACCTGTCACGTGACTGATCATGCACTGATCACGTGGCACTCATGCATTGATCACGTGGCTGATCATACTCTGCTCACGTAACTGATCATGCACACATCACGTGGCTATCATGCACTTCTCACCTGGCTGGTCATGCAATGTTCACCTAGCTACCATATACTGGTCACGTGACTGATCATGCTCAGATCACGTAAATGATCATGCACTGTTCAGTTGACTGATCATGTACTGATCACGTGACTGATCATGCACTGATCACGTGGCTATCATGCACTGCTCACGTGGCTGATCATGCACTGATCACGTGACTGATCATGCACTGCTCACGTAGCTGATCATGCACTGATCACGTGGCTGATCATGCAATGATCACGTAGCAACCATGTACTGGTCACGTGACTGATCATGCACTGATCACGTATTTAATCCTGCACTGATCACCTGACTCATCATGCACTGATCACGTGGCTGATCACACACGTATCACGTGACTGATCATGCACTGATCACGTGGCTATCATGCACTGAATACGTGGCTGAACATGCACTGATCATGTGGCTGATCATACTCTGCTCATGTAACTCATCATGCACACATCACGTTTCTATCATGCACTGCTCACGTGGCTCGTCATGGAATGATCACGTAGCTACCATATACTGGTCACGTGACTGATCATGCACAGATCACGTAAATGATCATGCACTGTTCACGTGACTGATCATGTACTGATCACGTGACTGATCATGCACTGATCACGTGACTGATCATGCACTGATCCCGTAATTGATCATGCAATTATCATTTGGCTGATCATGCACTGATCACGTGGCTGATCATACACTGATCACGTGACTGATCATGCACTGATCACGTGGCTATCATGCATTAAGCACGTGGCTATCATTCACTGATCACGTGGATATCATGCACTGATCACGTGGCTGATCACACACGTATCACATGACTGATCATGCACTGATCACGTGGCTATCATGCACTGATCACGTGGCTGATCATGCAATGATCACGTAGCTACCATGTACTGGTCTCGTGACTGATCATGCACTGATCACGTAATTGATCCTGCACTGATCACGTGGCTCATCACGCACTGATCCGTTGGCTGATCACACACGTATCACGTGACTGATCATGTACAGATCACGTGACTAATCATGCAGTGATCACGTGGCTATCGTGCACTACTCACGTGGCTGATCATGCAATGATCATGTAGCTACCATGTACAGGTCACGTGAATGATCATACACCCATCAGGTGACTGATCATGCACTGATCACGTGGCCATCATGCACTGATCACGTGGCTATCATGCACTGCTCACGTGGTTCGTCATGGAATGATCACGAAGCTACCATTTACTGGTCACGTGACTGATCATGTACTGATCACGTGACTGATCATGCACTGATCACGTTGCTATCATGCTCTGCTCACGTGGCTGATCATGCAACGATCACGTAGCAACCATGTACTGGTCTCGTGACTGATCATGCACTGATCACGTAATTGATCCTACACTGATCACGTGGCTCATCACGCACTGATCCGTTGGCTGATCACACACGTATCACGTGACTGATCATGTACAGATCACGTGACTAATCATGAAGTGATCACGTGGCTATCCTGCACTTATCACTTGGATATCATGCACTGATCACGTGGCTGATCACACACGTATCACGTGACTGATCATGCACTGATCACGTGGCTATCATGCACTGATCACGTGGCTATCATGCACTGATATCATGCACTGGTCACGTGGCTTATCACACACGTATCATGTGACTGATCATGCACTGCTCACGTGGCTATCATGCACAGAATACGTGGCTGATCATGTCCTGATCACGTAGCTACCATGTACTGGTCACGTGACTGATCATGCACTGATTACGTGGCTGATCATGCACTGATCACGTGACTGATCATGCACTGATCACGTGGCTGATCATGCACTGCTCACGTGACTGATCATGCAATGATCACGCAGCTACAATGTACTGGTCACATGACTGATCATGCACTGATCACGTAATTGATCATGCACTGATCACCTGGCTTATCATGCATTGATTATGTGATTCATCATGTGCTGATCATGTTTGCTGTCATACACTGATCATGTGCCTCTGGAGGCAATGAACAAAGAGCTGAGTAGGCAGGAATCAGTAGGCAATAATTATGGAACTCAGCTCTGAGAAATCATGCTGCTCAGCTGGCAATAATCAAGTAGATGAGCAGGAAGGAATTACGCAGCACAGGTGGCAATTGTCAAGGAGATGACAGGCAGGAATCGTACAGCTCAGCTGGCAATTGTCAAGCAGATGAGCAGACAGTAATCACGAAGCTCAGCAGGCCCTGATCACGTGACTGAGCATGCACTGTTCACGTCGCTGATCACACACTTATCACGTGAATGATCATGCACTGATCACGTGGTTCTCATGCACAGATCACGTGCTTGCGCATGCACTGATCTCGTAATTGTATGCACTGCTCACGTGGCTATCATACACTGATCACGTGGCTGATCACAAATGTATCACGTGACTGATCATGCACTGATCACGTGACTGATCATGCACTGATCACGTGGCTATCATGCACTGATCACGTGACTGATCATGCACTGATCACGTGACTGATCATGCACTGTTCACGAGACTCATCATGCACTGATCACGTGGATATCATGCAATGATCACGTGTTTGATCATACACTGTTCACGTGTCTGACCATGCACTGCTCACGTGGCTGATCATACACTGTTCACGTAACTGATCATGCACTGATCTCGTGGATATCATGCACTGATCACGTGGCTGAACATGCACTGTTCACGTGGCTTATCACACACCTGTCACGTGACTGATCATGCACTGATCACGTGGCACTCATGCATTGATCACGTGGCTGATCATACTCTGCTCACGTAACTGATCATGCACACATCACGTGGCTATCATGCACTTCTCACCTGGCTGGTCATGCAATGTTCACCTAGCTACCATATACTGGTCACGTGACTGATCATGCTCAGATCACGTAAATGATCATGCACTGTTCAGTTGACTGATCATGTACTGATCACGTGACTGATCATGCACTGATCACGTGGCTATCATGCACTGCTCACGTGGCTGATCATGCACTGATCACGTGACTGATCATGCACTGCTCACGTAGCTGATCATGCACTGATCACGTGGCTGATCATGCAATGATCACGTAGCAACCATGTACTGGTCACGTGACTGATCATGCACTGATCACGTATTTAATCCTGCACTGATCACCTGACTCATCATGCACTGATCACGTGGCTGATCACACACGTATCACGTGACTGATCATGCACTGATCACGTGGCTATCATGCACTGAATACGTGGCTGAACATGCACTGATCACGTGGCTGATCATACTCTGCTCATGTAACTCATCATGCACACATCACGTTTCTATCATGCACTGCTCACGTGGCTCGTCATGGAATGATCACGTAGCTACCATATACTGGTCACGTGACTGATCATGCACAGATCACGTAAATGATCATGCACTGTTCACGTGACTGATCATGTACTGATCACGTGACTGATCATGCACTGATCACGTGACTGATCATGCACTGATCCCGTAATTGATCATGCAATTATCATTTGGCTGATCATGCACTGATCACGTGGCTGATCATACACTGATCACGTGACTGATCATGCACTGATCACGTGACTGATCATGCACTGATCACATGGCTCAGCACGCACTCATCCGGTGGCTCACCACACACGTGTTACGTGACTGATCATGTACAGATCACGTAAATAATCATGAAGTGATCACGTGGCTATCCTGCACTGATCACGTGGCTATCATGCACTGAATACGTGGCTGAACATGCACTGTTCACGTGGCTGATCACACACCTGTCACGTGACATAACATGCACTGATCACGTGGCACTCATGCACTGATCACGTGGCTGATCATACTCTGCTCACGTAACTCATCATGCACACATCACGTTTCTATCATGCACTGCTCACGTGGCTCGTCATGGAATGATCACGTAGCTACCATATACTGGTCACGTGACTGATCATGCACAGATCACGTAAATGATCATGCACTGTTCACGTGACTGATCATGTACTGATCACGTGACTGATCATGCACTGATCACATAATTGATCATGCACTTATCATTTGGCTGATCATGCACTGATCACGTGGCTGATCATACACTGATCACGTGACTGATCATGCACTGATCACGTGACTGATCATGCACTGATCACATGGCTCATCACGCACTCATCCGGTGGCTCATCACACACGTATCACGTGACTGATCATGTACAGATCACGTAAATAATCATGAAGTGATCACGTGGCTATCCTGCACTGAACACGTGGATAACATGCACTGATCACGTGGCTGATGACACACGTATCACGTGACTGATCATGCACTGATCACGTGGCTATCATGCACTGATCAAGTGGCTGATCATGGAATGATCACGTAGCTACCATGCACTGCTCACGTGACTGATCATGCACTGATCAGGTAATTGATCATGCACTGATCACGTGACTGATCATGCACAGATAATGTGACTGATCATGCACAGATCACGTGACTGATCATGCACTGATCACGTGGCTATCATGCACTGCTCACGTGGCTGATCATGCAATGATCACGCAGCTACCATGTACTGGTCACATGACTGATCATGCACTGATCACATAATTGATCATGCACTGATCACCTGGCTTATCATGCATTGATCATGTGACTGATCATACACTGTTCATGTAACTGATCATGCACTGATCACGTGGCTATCATGCACTGAATACGTGGCTGAACATGCACTGTTCACGTGGCTGATCACACACCTGTCACGTGACATACCATGCACTGATCACGTGGCACTCATGTACTGATCACGTGGCTGATCATACTCTGCTCACGTAACTCATCATGCACACATCACGTGGCTATCATGCACTGCTCACGTGGTTCGTCATGGAATGATCACGAAGCTACCATATACTGGTCACGTGACTGATCATGCACAGATCACTTTTCTGAGCATGCACTGTTCACGTAGCTGATCACACACCTATCACGTGAATGATCATGCACTGATCACGTGGCTCTCATGCACTGATCACGTGATTGCGCATGCACTGATCACGTAATTGTATGCACTGCTCACGTGGCTATCATGCACTGATGACGTGGATGATCACGCACCTATCACGTGACTGATCATGCACTGATCATGTGACTGATCATGCACTCATCACGGGACTGATCGTGCACTGATTGCGGCGCTATCATGCATTGGCTACATGACTCCACATGCACTGATCACGTGCATGATCATGCACTGATCACGTGACTGACCATGCACTGATCACGTGACTGATCATGCACTGATCACGTGGCTATCATGCACTGATCATTTGGCTGGTCATACACTGATCATGTGCCTGGTCATGCATTGATCATGTGGCTGATCATGCACTGCTCACGTGTCTGGTCATGCAATGATCACGTAGCTACCATATACTGGTCACCCGACTGATCATGCACAGATCACGTAAATGATCATGCACTGTTCCCGTGACTGATCATGTACTGATCACGTGACTGATCATGCACTGATCACGTGGCTATCATGCTCTCCTCACGTGGGTGATCATGCAATGATCACGTAGCAACCATGTACTGGTCACCTGATTGATCATGCACTGATCATGTAATTGATCCAGCACTGATCACGTGGCTCATCATGCACTGATCACGTGACTGTTCATGCACTGATCACTTGACTGATCATGCACTGATCACGTGGCTATAATGCCCTGATTACGGGGCTGATCATACAATTTTCACGTGCCTGGTCATGCACAGATCACGTGACTAATCATGAACTTATCACGTGGCTATCATGCACTGATCACGTGGCTGATCATCCACTGATCACGTGACTGATAATGCACTGATCACGTGACTGATCATGCACTGATCACGTGGCTATCATGCACTGATCATGTGCCTGGTCATGCACAGTTTACATAACTGATCATGCACTGAACACGTGACTGATCATGCACTGATCACGTGATTGATAATGCACTGATCACGTGACTGATCCTGCACTGATCACGTGGCTATCATGCACTGATCACGTGCCTGGTCATGCACAGATTACATAACTGATCATGCACTGAACACGTGACTGATCATGCACAGATCACGTGTCTATCATGCACTACTCACCTGGCTGATCATGCAATGATCATGTAGCTACCATGTACCGGTCAAGTGACTGATCATACACCCATCAGGTGACGGATCATGCACTGATCACGTGGCTATCATGCACTGATCACGTGACTGATCATGCACTGTTCACGAGACTCATCATGCACTGATCACGTGGATATCATGCAATGATCACGTGTTTGATCATACACTGTTCACGTGTCTGACCATGCACTGCTCACGTGGCTGATCATACACTGTTCACGTAACTGATAATGCACTGATCTCGGGGATATCATGCACTGATCACGTGGCTGAACATGCACTGTTCACGTGGCTTATCACACACCTGTCACGTGACTGATCAT
This sequence comes from Bos taurus, assembly GCF_002263795.3. NCBI lineage: Eukaryota > Metazoa > Chordata > Mammalia > Artiodactyla > Bovidae > Bos > Bos taurus. Next base: position 92,987 of record NW_020190240.1, read on the forward strand.
GCACTGATCACGTGGCACTCATGCATTGATCACGTGGCTGATCATACTCTGCTCACGTAACTGATCATGCACACATCACGTGGCTATCATGCACTTCTCACCTGGCTGGTCATGCAATGTTCACCTAGCTACCATATACTGGTCACGTGACTGATCATGCTCAGATCACGTAAATGATCATGCACTGTTCAGTTGACTGATCATGCACTGATCACGTGACTGATCATGCACTGATCACGTGGCTATCATGCACTGATCATGTGCCTGGTCATGCACAGTTTACATAACTGATCATGCACTGAACACGTGACTGATCATGCACTGATCACGTGACTGATAATGCACTGATCACGTGACTGATCATGCACTGATCACGTGGCTATCATGCACTGATCACGTGCCTGGTCATGCACAGATTACATAACTGATCATGCACTGAACACGTGACTGATCATGCACAGATCACGTGTCTATCATGCACTACTCACCTGGCTGATCATGCAATGATCATGTAGCTACCATGTACCGGTCAAGTGACTGATCATACACCCATCAGGTGACGGATCATGCACTGATCACGTGGCTATCATGCACTGATCACGTGACTGATCATGCACTGTTCACGAGACTCATCATGCACTGATCACGTGGATATCATGCAATGATCACGTGTTTGATCATACACTGTTCACGTGTCTGACCATGCACTGCTCACGTGGCTGATCATACACTGTTCACGTAACTGATCATGCACTGATCTCGGGGATATCATGCACTGATCACGTGGCTGAACATGCACTGTTCACGTGGCTTATCACACACCTGTCACGTGACTGATCATGCACTGATCACGTGGCACTCATGCATTGATCACGTGGCTGATCATACTCTGCTCACGTAACTGATCATGCACACATCACGTGGCTATCATGCACTTCTCACCTGGCTGGTCATGCAATGTTCACCTAGCTACCATATACTGGTCACGTGACTGATCATGCTCAGATCACGTAAATGATCATGCACTGTTCAGTTGACTGATCATGTACTGATCACGTGACTGATCATGCACTGATCACGTGGCTATCATGCACTGCTCACGTGGCTGATCATGCACTGATCACGTGACTGATCATGCACTGCTCACGTAGCTGATCATGCACTGATCACGTGGCTGATCATGCAATGATCACGTAGCAACCATGTACTGGTCACGTGACTGATCATGCACTGATCACGTAATTAATCCTGCACTGATCACCTGACTCATCATGCACTGATCACGTGGCTGATCACACACGTATCACGTGACTGATCATGCACTGATCACGTGGCTATCATGCATTAAGCACGTGGCTATCATTCACTGATCACGTGGATATCACGCACTGATCACGTGGCTGATCACACACGTATCACATGGCTGATCATGCACTGATCACGTGGCTATCATGCACTGATCACGTGGCTGATCATGCAATGATCACGTAGCTACCATGTACTGGTCTCGTGACTGATCATGCACTGATCACGTAATTGATCCTGCACTGATCACGTGGCTCATCACGCACTGATCCGTTGGCTGATCACACACGTATCACGTGACTGATCATGTACAGATCACGTGACTAATCATGCAGTGATCACGTGGCTATCGTGCACTACTCACGTGGCTGATCATGCAATGATCACGTAGCTACCATGTACAGGTCACGTGAATGATCATACACCCATCAGGTGACTGATCATGCACTGATCACGTGGCTATCATGCACTGATCACGAGACTGATCATGCACTGATCACGTCTATATCATGCACTGATCACATGACTGCCCATGCACTGATCACGTGGATGATCATACACTAATCATGTGACAGATCATGCACTGATCACGTGGCTGATCATGCACTGATACCGTGACTGAGCATGGACTGATCACATGCCTATCATGTAGTGATCACGTGACTTAATGGCGCTGATCATGTGACTGATCATGCGCTGATCATGTTTGCTATCATACACTGATCATGTGCCTCTGGAGGCAATAAAAAAAGAGCTGAGTAGGCACGAGTCAAACAGTCAGCAGGCAATAATCATGGAACTCAGCTGTGAGGAATCATGCTGCTCAGCTGGCTATAATCAAGGAGCTGAGCAGGCAGAAATTACGCAGCACAGCTGGCAATTGTCAAGCACATGACAGGCAGGAATCATGCAGCTCAGCTGGCAATTGTCAAGCAGATGAGCAGACAGGAATCACGCAGCTCAGCAGACCCTGATCACGTGACTGAGCATGCACTGTTCACGTGGCTGATCATACTCTGCTCACGTAACTCATCATGCACACATCACGTGGCTATCATGCACTGCTCACGTGGTTCGTCATGGAATGATCACGAAGCTACCGTATACTGGTCACGTGACTGATCATGTACTGATCACGTGACTGATCATGCACTGATCACATGGCTCATCACGCACACATCCGGTGGCTCATCACACACGTATCACGTGACTGATCATGTACAGATCACGTGACTGATCATGAAGTGATCACGTGGCTATCCTGCACTTATCACTTGGATATCATGCACTGATCACGTGGCTGATCACACACGTATCACGTGACTGATCATGCACTGATCACGTGGCTATCATGCACTGATCACGTGGCTATCATGCACTGATATCATGCACTGCTCACGTGGCTTATCACACACGTATCACGTGACTGATCATGCACTGATCACGTGGCTATCATGCACAGATCACGTGGCTGATCATGCCCTGATCACGTAGCTACCATGTACTGGTCACGTGACTGATCATGCACTGATCACGTGGCTGATCATGCACTGATCACGTGACTGATCATGCACTGATCACATGGCTGATCATGCACTGCTCACGTGACTGATCATGCAATGATCACGCAGCTACAATGTACTGGTCACATGACTGATCATGCACTGATCACGTAATTGATCATGCACTGATCACCTGGCTTATCATGCATTGATTATGTGATTCATCATGTGCTGATCATGTTTGCTGTCATACACTGATCATGTGCCTCTGGAGGCAATGAACAAAGAGCTGAGTAGGCAGGAATCAGAAGGCAATAATTATGGAACTCAGCTCTGAGAAATCATGCTGCTCAGCTGGCAATAATCAAGTAGATGAGCAGGAAGGAATTACGCAGCACAGGTGGCAATTGTCAAGGAGATGGCAGGCAGGAATCGTGCAGCTCAGCTGGCAATTGTCAAGCAGATGAGCAGACAGTAATCACGCAGCTCAGCAGGCCCTGATCACGTGACTGAGCATGCACTGTTCACATGGCTGATCACACACCTATCACATGACTGATCATGCACTGATCACGTGGCACTCATGCATTGATCACGTGGCTGATCATACTCTGCTCACGTAACTGATCATGCACACATCACGTGGCTATCATGCACTTCTCACCTGGCTGGTCATGCAATGTTCACCTAGCTACCATATACTGGTCACGTGACTGATCATGCTCAGATCACGTAAATGATCATGCACTGTTCAGTTGACTGATCATGTACTGATCACGTGACTGATCATGCACTGATCACGTGGCTATCATGCACTGCTCACGTGGCTGATCATGCACTGATCACGTGACTGATCATGCACTGCTCACGTAGCTGATCATGCACTGATCACGTGGCTGATCATGCAATGATCACGTAGCAACCATGTACTGGTCACGTGACTGATCATGCACTGATCACGTAATTAATCCTGCACTGATCACCTGACTCATCATGCACTGATCACGTGGCTGATCAAACACGTATCACGTGACTGATCATGCACTGATCACGTGGCTATCATGCATTAAGCACATGGCTATCATTCACTGATCACGTGGATATCATGCACTGATCACGTGGCTGATCACACACGTATCACATGACTGATCATGCACTGATCACGTGGCTATCATGCACTGATCACCTGGCTGATCATGCAATGATCACGTAGCTTCCATGTACTGGTCACGTGACTGATCTTGCACTGATCACGTAATTGATCATGCACTGATCACGTGGCTATCATGCACTGATATCATGCACAGCTCACGTGGCTTATCACACACGTATCACGTGACTGATCATGCACTGATCACGTGGCTATCATGCACAGATCACGTGGCTGATCATGCCCTGATCACGTAGCTACCATGTACTGGTCACGTGACTGATCATGCACTGATCACATGGCTGATCATGCACTGATCACGTGACTGATCATGCACTGATCACATGGCTGATCATGCACTGCTCACGTGACTGATCATGCAATGATCACGCAGCTACAATGTACTGGTCACATGACTGATCATGCACTGATCACCTGGCTGATCATGCAATGATCACGTAGCTTCCATGTACTGGTCACGTGACTGATCTTGCACTGATCACGTAATTGATCATGCACTGATCACGTGGCTGATCATGCACTGATCACGTGACTGATCATGCACTGATCACATGGCTCATCACGCACACATCCGGTGGCTCATCACACACGTATCACGTGACTGATCATGTAGAGATCACGTAAATAATCATGAAGTGATCACGTGGCTATCCTGCACTGATCACGTGGATAACATGCACTGATCACGTGGCTGATCACACACGTATCACGTGACTGATCATGCACTGATCACGTGGCTATCATGCACTGATCACGTGGCTATCATGCACTGATCACGTGGCTGATCATGCAATGATCACGTAGCTACCATGCACTGGTCACGTGACTGATCATGCACTGATCAGGTAACTGATCATGCACTGATCAAGTGACTGATCATGCACAGATCACGTGACTGATCATGCACAGATCACGTGACTGATCATGCACTGATCACGTGGCTATCATGCACTGCTCATGTGACTAATCATGCAATGATCACGCAGCTACCATGTACTGGTCACATGACTGATCATGCACTGATCACATAATTGATCATGCACCCATCACATGGCTTATCATGCATTGATTATGTGACTGATCATGTGCTGATCATGTTTGGTGTCACACACTGATCATGTGCCTCTGGAGGCAATGAACATAGAGCTGAGTAGGCAGGAATCAGTCAGCAGGCTATAATCATGGAACTCACCTGTGAGAAATCATGTTGCTCAGCTGGCAATAATCAAGTAGATGAGCAGGCAGGAATTACGCAGCACAGTTGGCAATTGTCAAGGAGACGACAGGCAGGAATCGTGCAGCTCAGCTGGAAATTGTCAAGCAGATGAGCAGACAGTAATCACGCAGCTCAGCAGGCCCTGATCACGTGACTGAGCATGCACTGTTCACGTGGATGATCACACACCTATCACGTGACTGATCATGCACTGATCATGTGACTGATCATGCACTGATCACGTGGCTATAATGCACTGATTACATGGCTGGACATACACTGATCACGTGCCTGGTCATGCACTGATCACGTGGCTGATCATGCACTGATCACGTGACTGATCCTGCACTGATCTCGTGTCTGATCATGCACTGATCACGTGGCAATCATGCTCTGCTCACGTGGCTGATCATGCAGTGATCACGTGGCTATCATGCACTACTCACGTGGCTGATCATGCAATGATCATGTAGCTACCATGTACAGGTCACGTGAATGATCATACACCCATCAGGTGACTGATCATGCACTGATCACGTGGCCATCATGCACTGATCACGAGACTGATCATGCACTGATCACGTCTATATCATGCACTGATCACATGACTGCCCATGCACTGATCACGTGGATGATCATACACTACTCATGTGACAGATCATGCACTGATCACGTGGCTGATCATGCACTGATACCGTGACTGAGCATGGACTGATCACATGACTATCATGTAGTGATCACGTGACTTAATGGCGCTGATCATGTGACTGATCATGCGCTGATCATGTTTGCTTTCATACACTGATCATGTGCCTCTGGAGGCAATAAACAAAGAGCTGAGTAGGCATGAATCAAACAGTCAGGAGGCAATAATCATGGAACTCAGCTGTGAGGAATCATGCTGTTCAGCTGGCAATAATCAAGGAGCTGAGCAGGCAGAAATTACACAGCACAGCTGGCAATTGTCAAGCACATGACAGGCAGGAATCGTGCAGCTCAGCTGGCAATTGTCAAGCAGATGAGCAGACAGTAATCACGCAGCTCAGCAGGCCCGGATCACGTCACTGAGCATGCACTGTTCACGTGGCTGATCATACACTGATCACGTGATTGATCATGCACTGATCACTTGGATATCATGCACTGATCACGTGGCTGATCATACACTGTTCACGTGTCTGACCATGCACTGATCACGTGGCTCATCATACACTGCTCACGTAACTGATCATGCACTGATCACGTGGCTATCATGCACTGAATACCTGGCTGAACATGCACTGATCACGTGGCTGATCATACTCTGCTCATGTAACTCATCATGCACACATCACGTTTCTATCATGCACTGCTCACGTGGCTCGTCATGGAATGATCACGTAGCTACCATATACTGGTCACGTGACTGATCATGCACAGATCACGTGACTGATCATGCACTGATCACGTGGCTATCATGCACTGCTCATGTGACTAATCATGCAATGATCACGCAGTTACCATGTACTGGTCACATGACTGATCATGCACTGATCACATAATTGATCATGCACCCATCACATGGCTTATCATGCATTGATTATGTGACTGATCATGTGCTGATCATGTTTGGTGTCACACACTGATCATGTGCCTCTGGAGGCAATGAACATAGAGCTGAGTAGGCAGGAATCAGTCAGCAGGCTATAATCATGGAACTCACCTGTGAGAAATCATGTTGCTCAGCTGGCAATAATCAAGTAGATGAGCAGGCAGGAATTACGCAGCACAGGTGGCAATTGTCAAGGAGACGACAGGCAGGAATCGTGCAGCTCAGCTGGAAATTGTCAAGCAGATGAGCAGACAGTAATCACGCAGCTCAGCAGGCCCTGATCACGTGACTGAGCATGCACTGTTCACGTGGATGATCACACACCTATCACGTGACTGATCATGCACTGATCATGTGACTGATCATGCACTGATCACGTGGCTATAATGCACTGATTACATGGCTGGACATACACTGATCACGTGCCTGGTCATGCACTGATCACGTGGCTGATCATGCACTGATCACGTGACTGATCCTGCACTGATCTCGTGTCTGATCATGCACTGATCACGTGGCAATCATGCTCTGCTCACGTGGCTGATCATGCAGTGATCACGTGGCTATCATGCACTACTCACGTGGCTGATCATGCAATGATCATGTAGCTACCATGTACAGGTCACGTGAATGATCATACACCCATCAGGTGACTGATCATGCACTGATCACGTGGCCATCATGCACTGATCACGAGACTGATCATGCACTGATCACGTCTATATCATGCACTGATCACATGACTGCCCATGCACTGATCACGTGGATGATCATACACTACTCATGTGACAGATCATGCACTGATCACGTGGCTGATCATGCACTGATACCGTGACTGAGCATGGACTGATCACATGACTATCATGTAGTGATCACGTGACTTAATGGCGCTGATCATGTGACTGATCATGCGCTGATCATGTTTGCTTTCATACACTGATCATGTGCCTCTGGAGGCAATAAACAAAGAGCTGAGTAGGCATGAATCAAACAGTCAGGAGGCAATAATCATGGAACTCAGCTGTGAGGAATCATGCTGTTCAGCTGGCAATAATCAAGGAGCTGAGCAGGCAGAAATTACACAGCACAGCTGGCAATTGTCAAGCACATGACAGGCAGGAATCGTGCAGCTCAGCTGGCAATTGTCAAGCAGATGAGCAGACAGTAATCACGCAGCTCAGCAGGCCCGGATCACGTCACTGAGCATGCACTGTTCACGTGGCTGATCATACACTGATCACGTGATTGATCATGCACTGATCACTTGGATATCATGCACTGATCACGTGGCTGATCATACACTGTTCACGTGTCTGACCATGCACTGATCACGTGGCTCATCATACACTGCTCACGTAACTGATCATGCACTGATCACGTGGCTATCATGCACTGAATACCTGGCTGAACATGCACTGATCACGTGGCTGATCATACTCTGCTCATGTAACTCATCATGCACACATCACGTTTCTATCATGCACTGCTCACGTGGCTCGTCATGGAATGATCACGTAGCTACCATATACTGGTCACGTGACTGATCATGCACAGATCACGTAAATGATCATGCACTGTTCACGTGACTGATCATGTACTGATCACGTGACTGATCATGCACTGATCACGTGACTGATCATGCACTGATCACGTAATTGATCATGCAATTATCATTTGGCTGATCATGCACTGATCACGTGGCTGATCATACACTGATCACGTGACTGATCATGCACTGATCACGTGACTGATCATGCACTGATCACATGGCTCATCACGCACTCATCCGGTGGCTCATCACACACGTATCACGTGACTGATCATGTACAGATCACGTAAATAATCATGAAGTGATCACGTGGCTATCCTGCACTGAACACGTGGATAACATGCACTGATCACGTGGCTGATCACACACGTATCACGTGACTGATCATGCACGGATCACGTGGCTATCATGCACTGATCACGGGGCTATCATGCACTGATCACGTGGCTATCATGCAGTGATCACGTGGCTGATCATGCAATGATCACGTAGCTACCATGCACTGGTCACGTGACTGATCATGCACTGATCAGGTAACTGATCATGCACTGATCAAGTGACTGATCATGCACAGATCACGTGGCTATCATGCACTGCTCATGTGACTGATCATGCAATGATCACGCAGCTACCATGTACTGGTCACATGACTGATCATGCACTGATCACATAATTGATCATGCACTGATCACATGGCTTATCATGCATTGATTATGTGACTGATCATGTGCTGATCATGTTTGGTGTCACACACTGATCATGTGCCTCTGGAGGCAATGAACATAGAGCTGAGTAGGCAGGAATCAGTCAGCAGGCTATAATCATGGAACTCACCTGTGAGAAATCATGTTGCTCAGCTGGCAATAATCAAGTAGATGAGCAGGCAGGAATTACACAGCTCAGCTGGAAATTGTCAAGCAGATGAGCAGACAGTAATCACGCAGCTCAGCAGGCCCTGATCACGTGACTGAGCATGCACTGTTCACGTGGATGATCACACACCTATCACGTGACTGATCATGCACTGATCACGTGACTGATCATGCACTGATCTCGTGTCTGATCATGCACTGATCACGTGGCAATCATGCTCTGCTCACGTGGCTGATCATGCAGTGATCACGTGGCTATCATGCACTACTCACGTGGCTGATCATGCAATGATCATGTAGCTACCATGTACAGGTCACGTGAATGATCATACACCCATCAGGTGACTGATCATGCACTGATCACGTGGCCATCATGCACTGATCACGAGACTGATCATGCACTGATCACGTCTATATCATGCACTGATCACATGACTGCCCATGCACTGATCACGTGGATGATCATACACTACTCATGTGACAGATCATGCACTGATCACGTGGCTGATCATGCACTGATACCGTGACTGAGCATGGACTGATCACATGACTATCATGTAGTGATCACGTGACTTAATGGCGCTGATCATGTGACTGATCATGCGCTGATCATGTTTGCTATCATACACTGATCATGTGCCTCTGGAGGCAATAAACAAAGAGCTGAGTAGGCACGAATCAAACAGTCAGCAGGCAATAATCATGGAACTCAGCTGTGAGGAATCATGCTGCTCAGCTGGCAATAATCAAGCAGCTGAGCAGGCAGGAATTACACAGCACAGCTGGCAATTGTCAAGCAGATGACAGGCAGGAATCGTGCAGCTCAGCTGGCAATTGTCAAGCAGATGAGCGGACACTAATCACGCAGCTCAGCAGGCCCGGATCACGTGACTGAGCATGCACTGTTCACGTGGCTGATCATACACTGATCACGTGATTGATCATGCACTGATCACATGGATATCATGCACTGATCACGTGGCTGATCATACACTGTTCACGTGTCTGACCATGCACTGATCATGTGGCTGATCATACACTGCTCACGTAACTGATCATGCACTGATCACGTGGCTATCATGCACTGAATACGTGGCTGAACATGCACTGTTCACGTGGCTGATCACACACCTGTCACGTGACATAACATGCACTGATCACGTGGCACTCATGTACTGATCACGTGGCTGATCATACACTGCTCACGTAACTGATCATGCCCTGATCACGTGGCTATCATGCACTGATCACGTGACTGATCATGCACTGTTCACGTGGCTGATCATGCACTGTTCACGTGTCTGACCATGCACTGATCACGTGGCTCATCATACACTGCTCACGTAACTGATCATGCACTGATCACGTGGCTATCATGCACTGAATACGTGGCTGAACATGCACTGTTCACGTGGCTGATCACACACCTGTCACGTGACATAACATGCACTGATCACATGGCACTCATGCACTGATCACGTGGCTGATCATACTCTGCTCATGTAACTCATCATGCACACATCACGTTTCTATCATGCACTGCTCACGTGGCTCGTCATGGAATGATCACGTAGCTACCATATACTGGTCACGTGACTGATCATGCACAGATCACGTAAATGATCATGCACTGTTCACGTTACTGATCATGTACTGATCACGTGACTGATCATGCACTGATCATGTGACTGATCATGCACTGATCACGTAATTGATCATGCAATTATCATTTGGCTGATCATGCACTGATCACGTGGCTGATCATACACTGATCACGTGACTGATCATGCACTGATCACGTGACTGATCATGCACTGATCACATGGCTCATCACGCACTCATCCGGTGGCTCATCACACACGTATCACGTGACTGATCATGTACAGATCACGTAAATAATCATGAAGATATCACGTGGCTATCCTGCACTGAACACGTGGATAACATGCACTGATCACGTGGCTGATCTCACACGTATCACGTGACTGATCATGCACTGATCACGGGGCTATCATGCACTTATCAAGTGGCTAATCATGGAATGATCACGTAGCTACCATGCACTGGTCACGTGACTGATCATGCACTGATCAGGTAATTGATCATGCACTGATCACGTGGCTGATGACACACGTATCACGTGACTGATCATGCACTGATCACGTGGCTATCATGCACTGATCAAGTGGCTGATCATGGAATGATCACGTAGCTACCATGCACTGCTCACGTGACTGATCATGCACTGATCAGGTAATTGATCATGCACTGATCACATGACTGATCATGCACAGATAACGTGACTGATCATGCACAGATCACGTGACTGATCATGCACTGATCACGTGGCTATCATGCACTGCTCACGTGGCTGATCATGCAATGATCACGCAGCTACCATGTAGTGGTCACATGACTGATCATGCACTGATCACATAATTGATCATGCACTGATCACCTGGCTTATCATGCATTGATCATGTGACTGATCATACACTGTTCATGTAACTGATCATGCACTGATCACGTGGCTATCATGCACTGAATACGTGGCTGAACATGCACTGTTCACGTGGCTGATCACACACCTGTCACGTGACATACCATGCACTGATCACGTGGCACTCATGTACTGATCACGTGGCTGATCATACTCTGCTCACGTAACTCATCATGCACACATCACGTGGCTATCATGCACTGCTCACGTGGTTCGTCATGGAATGATCACGAAGCTACCATATACTGGTCACGTGACTAATCATGCACAGATCACTTTTCTGAGCATGCACTGTTCACGTAGCTGATCACACACCTATCACGTGAATGATCATGCACTGATCACGTGGCTCTCATGCACTGATCACGTGATTGCGCATGCACTGATCACGTAATTGTATGCACTGCTCACGTGGCTATCATGCACTGATGACATGGCTGATCATGCACTGATCACGTAGCTATCTTGCACTGGTCACTTGGCTGATCATACACTCATCACGGGACTGATCGTGCACTGATTGCGGCGCTATCATGCATTGGCTACATGACTCCACATGCACTGATCACGTGCATGATCATGCACTGATCACGTGACTGACCATGCACTGATCACGTGACTGATCATGCACTGATCACGTGGCTATCATGCACTGATCATTTGGCTGGTCATACACTGATCATGTGCCTGGTCATGCATTGATCATGTCGCTGATCATGCACTGCTCACGTGTCTGGTCATGCAATGATCACGTAGCTACCATATACTGGTCACCCGACTGATCATGAACAGATCACGTAAATGATCATGCACTGTTCCCGTGACTGATCATGTACTGATCACGTGACTGATCATGCACTGATCACGTGGCTATCATGCTCTCCTCATGTGGGTGATCATGCAATGATCACGTAGCAACCATGTACTGGTCACCTGACTGATCATGCACTGATCATGTAATTGATCCAGCACTGATCACGTGGCTCATCATGCACTGATCACGTGACTGTTCATGCACTGATCACTTGACTGATCATGCACTGATCACGTGGCTATAATGCCCTGATTACGGGGCTGATCATACACTTTTCACGTGCCTGGTCATGCACAGATCACGTGACTAATCATGAACTTATCACGTGGCTATCATGCACTGATCACGTGGCTGATCATCCACTGATCACGTGACTGATAATGCACTGATCACGTGACTGATCATGCACTGATCACGTGGCTATCATGCACTGATATCATGCACTGATCACGTGGCTGATCACACCCGTATCATGTGACTGATCATGCACTGATCACGTGGCTATCATGCACTGATCACGTGGCTATCATGCACTGATATCATGCACTGGTCACGTGGCTTATCACACACGTATCACGTGACTGATCATGCACTGATCACGTGGCTATCATGCACAGATCACGTGGCTGATCATGCCCTGATCACGTAGCTACCATGTACTGGTCACGTGACTGATCATGCACTGATCACGTGGCTGATCATGCACTGATCACGTGATTGATCATGCACTGATCACGTGGCTGATCATGCACTGCTCACGTGACTGATCATGCAATGATCACGCAGCTACAATGTACTGGTCACATGACTGATCATGCACTGATCACGTAGTTGATCATGCACTGATCACCTGGCTTATCATGCATTGATTATGTGATTCATCATGTCCTGATCATGTTTGCTGTCATACACTGATCATGTGCCTCTGGAGGCAATGAACAAAGAGCTGAGTAGGCAGGAATCAGAAGGCAATAATTATGGAACTCAGCTCTGAGAAATCATGCTGCTCAGCTGGCAATAATCAAGTAGATGAGCAGGAAGGAATTACGCAGCACAGGTGGCAATTGTCAAGGAGATGACAGGCAGGAATCGTACAGCTCAGCTGGCAATTGTCAAGCAGATGAGCAGACAGTAATCACGAAGCTCAGCAGGCCCTGATCACGTGACTGAGCATGCACTGTTCACGTCGCTGATCACACACTTATCACGTGAATGATCATGCACTGATCACGTGGTTCTCATGCACACATCACGTGATTGCGCATGCACTGATCACGTAATTGTATGCACTGCTCACGTGGCTATCATACACTGATCACGTGGCTGATCACACATGTATCAGGTGACTGATCATGCACTGATCACGTGACTGATCATGCACTGATCACGTGGCTATCATGCACTGATCACGTGACTGATCATGCACTGTTCACGAGACTCATCATGCACTGATCACGTGGATATCATGCAATGATCACGTGTTTGATCATACACTGTTCACGTGTCTGACCATGCACTGCTCACGTGGCTGATCATACACTGTTCACGTAACTGATCATGCACTGATCTCGTGGATATCATGCACTGATCACGTGGCTGAACATGCACTGTTCACGTGGCTTATCACACACCTGTCACGTGACTGATCATGCACTGATCACGTGGCACTCATGCATTGATCACGTGGCTGATCATACTCTGCTCACGTAACTGATCATGCACACATCACGTGGCTATCATGCACTTCTCACCTGGCTGGTCATGCAATGTTCACCTAGCTACCATATACTGGTCACGTGTCTGATCATGCTCAGATCACGTAAATGATCATGGACTGTTCAGTTGACTGATCATGTACTGATCAAGTGACTGATCATGCACTGATCACGTGGCTATCATGCACTGCTCACGTGGCTGATCATGCACTGATCACGTGACTGATCATGCACTGGTCACGTAGCTGATCATGCACTGATCACGTAGCAACCATGTACTGGTCACGTGACTGATCATGCACTGATCACGTAATTAATCCTGCACTGATCACCTGACTCATCATGCACTGATCACGTGGCTGATCACACACGTATCACGTGACTGATCATGCACTGATCACGTGGCTATCATGCATTAAGCACGTGGCTATCATTCACTGATCACGTGGATATCATGCACTGATCACGTGGCTGATCACACACGTATCACATGACTGATCATGCACTGATCACGTGGCTATCATGCACTGATCACGTGGCTGATCATGCAATGATCACGTAGCTACCATGTACTGGTCTCGTGACTGATCATGCACTGATCACGTAATTGATCCTGCACTGATCACGTGGCTCATCACGCACTGATCCGTTGGCTGATCACACACGTATCACGTGACTGATCATGTACAGATCACGTGACTAATCATGCAGTGATCACGTGGCTATCGTGCACTACTCACGTGGCTGATCATGCAATGATCATGTAGCTACCATGTACAGGTCACGTGAATGATCATACACCCATCAGGTGACTGATCATGCACTGATCACGTGGCCATCATGCACTGATCACGTGGCTATCATGCACTGCTCACGTGGTTCGTCATGGAATGATCACGAAGCTACCATTTACTGGTCACGTGACTGATCATGTACTGATCACGTGACTGATCATGCACTGATCACGTGATTGATCATGCACTGATCACGTGGCTGATCATGCACTGCTCACGTGACTGATCATGCAATGATCACGCAGCTACAATGTACTGGTCACATGACTGATCATGCACTGATCACGTAGTTGATCATGCACTGATCACCTGGCTTATCATGCATTGATTATGTGATTCATCATGTCCTGATCATGTTTGCTGTCATACACTGATCATGTGCCTCTGGAGGCAATGAACAAAGAGCTGAGTAGGCAGGAATCAGAAGGCAATAATTATGGAACTCAGCTCTGAGAAATCATGCTGCTCAGCTGGCAATAATCAAGTAGATGAGCAGGAAGGAATTACGCAGCACAGGTGGCAATTGTCAAGGAGATGACAGGCAGGAATCGTACAGCTCAGCTGGCAATTGTCAAGCAGATGAGCAGACAGTAATCACGAAGCTCAGCAGGCCCTGATCACGTGACTGAGCATGCACTGTTCACGTCGCTGATCACACACTTATCACGTGAATGATCATGCACTGATCACGTGGTTCTCATGCACAGATCACGTGATTGCGCATGCACTGATCACGTAATTGTATGCACTGCTCACGTGGCTATCATACACTGATCACGTGGCTGATCACACATGTATCAGGTGACTGATCATGCACTGATCACGTGACTGATCATGCACTGATCACGTGGCTATCATGCACTGATCACGTGACTGATCATGCACTGTTCACGAGACTCATCATGCACTGATCACGTGGATATCATGCAATGATCACGTGTTTGATCATACACTGTTCACGTGTCTGACCATGCACTGCTCACGTGGCTGATCATACACTGTTCACGTAACTGATCATGCACTGATCTCGTGGATATCATGCACTGATCACGTGGCTGAACATGCACTGTTCACGTGGCTTATCACACACCTGTCACGTGACTGATCATGCACTGATCACGTGGCACTCATGCATTGATCACGTGGCTGATCATACTCTGCTCACGTAACTGATCATGCACACATCACGTGGCTATCATGCACTTCTCACCTGGCTGGTCATGCAATGTTCACCTAGCTACCATATACTGGTCACGTGTCTGATCATGCTCAGATCACGTAAATGATCATGGACTGTTCAGTTGACTGATCATGTACTGATCAAGTGACTGATCATGCACTGATCACGTGGCTATCATGCACTGCTCACGTGGCTGATCATGCACTGATCACGTGACTGATCATGCACTGGTCACGTAGCTGATCATGCACTGATCACGTAGCAACCATGTACTGGTCACGTGACTGATCATGCACTGATCACGTAATTAATCCTGCACTGATCACCTGACTCATCATGCACTGATCACGTGGCTGATCACACACGTATCACGTGACTGATCATGCACTGATCACGTGGCTATCATGCATTAAGCACGTGGCTATCATTCACTGATCACGTGGATATCATGCACTGATCACGTGGCTGATCACACACGTATCACATGACTGATCATGCACTGATCACGTGGCTATCATGCACTGATCACGTGGCTGATCATGCAATGATCACGTAGCTACCATGTACTGGTCTCGTGACTGATCATGCACTGATCACGTAATTGATCCTGCACTGATCACGTGGCTCATCACGCACTGATCCGTTGGCTGATCACACACGTATCACGTGACTGATCATGTACAGATCACGTGACTAATCATGCAGTGATCACGTGGCTATCGTGCACTACTCACGTGGCTGATCATGCAATGATCATGTAGCTACCATGTACAGGTCACGTGAATGATCATACACCCATCAGGTGACTGATCATGCACTGATCACGTGGCCATCATGCACTGATCACGTGGCTATCATGCACTGCTCACGTGGTTCGTCATGGAATGATCACGAAGCTACCATTTACTGGTCACGTGACTGATCATGTACTGATCACGTGACTGATCATGCACTGATCACGTTGCTATCATGCTCTGCTCACGTGGCTGATCATGCAACGATCACGTAGCAACCATGTACTGGTCTCGTGACTGATCATGCACTGATCACGTAATTGATCCTACACTGATCACGTGGCTCATCACGCACTGATCCGTTGGCTGATCACACACGTATCACGTGACTGATCATGTACAGATCACGTGACTAATCATGAAGTGATCACGTGGCTATCCTGCACTTATCACTTGGATATCATGCACTGATCACGTGGCTGATCACACACGTATCACGTGACTGATCATGCACTGATCACGTGGCTATCATGCACTGAATACGTGGCTGAACATGCACTGTTCACGTGGCTGATCACACACCTGTCACGTGACATAACATGCACTGATCACGTGGCACTCATGTACTGATCACGTGGCTGATCATACACTGCTCACGTAACTGATCATGCACTGATCACGTGGCTATCATGCACTGATCACGTGACTGATCATGCACTGTTCACGTGGCTGATCATACACTGTTCACGTGTCTGACCATGCACTGATCACGTGGCTCATCATACACTGCTCACGTAACTGATCATGCACTGATCACGTGGCTATCATGCACTGAATACGTGGCTGAACATGCACTGTTCACGTGGCTGATCACACACCTGTCACGTGACATAACATGCACTGATCACATGGCACTCATGCACTGATCACGTGGCTGATCATACTCTGCTCATGTAACTCATCATGCACACATCACGTTTCTATCATGCACTGCTCACGTGGCTCGTCATGGAATGATCACGTAGCTACCATATACTGGTCACGTGACTGATCATGCACAGATCACGTAAATGATCATGCACTGTTCACGTTACTGATCATGTACTGATCACGTGACTGATCATGCACTGATCATGTGACTGATCATGCACTGATCACGTAATTGATCATGCAATTATCATTTGGCTGATCATGCACTGATCACGTGGCTGATCATACACTGATCACGTGACTGATCATGCACTGATCACGTGACTGATCATGCACTGATCACATGGCTCATCACGCACTCATCCGGTGGCTCATCACACACGTATCACGTGACTGATCATGTACAGATCACGTAAATAATCATGAAGATATCACGTGGCTATCCTGCACTGAACACGTGGATAACATGCACTGATCACGTGGCTGATCACACACGTATCACGTGACTGATCATGCACTGATCACGTGGCTATCATGCACTTATCAAGTGGCTAATCATGGAATGATCACGTAGCTACCATGCACTGGTCACGTGACTGATCATGCACTGATCAGGTAATTGATCATGCACTGATCACGTGGCTGATGACACACGTATCACGTGACTGATCATGCACTGATCACGTGGCTATCATGCACTGATCAAGTGGCTGATCATGGAATGATCACGTAGCTACCATGCACTGCTCACGTGACTGATCATGCACTGATCAGGTAATTGATCATGCACTGATCACATGACTGATCATGCACAGATAACGTGACTGATCATGCACAGATCACGTGACTGATCATGCACTGATCACGTGGCTATCATGCACTGCTCACGTGGCTGATCATGCAATGATCACGCAGCTACCATGTACTGGTCACATGACTGATCATGCACTGATCACATAATTGATCATGCACTGATCACCTGGCTTATCATGCATTGATCATGTGACTGATCATACACTGTTCATGTAACTGATCATGCACTGATCACGTGGCTATCATGCACTGAATACGTGGCTGAACATGCACTGTTCACGTGGCTGATCACACACCTGTCACGTGACATACCATGCACTGATCACGTGGCACTCATGTACTGATCACGTGGCTGATCATACTCTGCTCACGTAACTCATCATGCACACATCACGTGGCTATCATGCACTGCTCACGTGGTTCGTCATGGAATGATCACGAAGCTACCATATACTGGTCACGTGACTAATCATGCACAGATCACTTTTCTGAGCATGCACTGTTCACGTAGCTGATCACACACCTATCACGTGAATGATCATGCACTGATCACGTGGCTCTCATGCACTGATCACGTGATTGCGCATGCACTGATCACGTAATTGTATGCACTGCTCACGTGGCTATCATGCACTGATGACATGGCTGATCATGCACTGATCACGTAGCTATCTTGCACTGGTCACTTGGCTGATCATACACTCATCACGGGACTGATCGTGCACTGATTGCGGCGCTATCATGCATTGGCTACATGACTCCACATGCACTGATCACGTGCATGATCATGCACTGATCACGTGACTGACCATGCACTGATCACGTGACTGATCATGCACTGATCACGTGGCTATCATGCACTGATCATTTGGCTGGTCATACACTGATCATGTGCCTGGTCATGCATTGATCATGTGGCTGATCATGCACTGCTCACGTGTCTGGTCATGCAATGATCACGTAGCTACCATATACTGGTCACCCGACTGATCATGAACAGATCACGTAAATGATCATGCACTGTTCCCGTGACTGATCATGTACTGATCACGTGACTGATCATGCACTGATCACGTGGCTATCATGCTCTCCTCATGTGGGTGATCATGCAATGATCACGTAGCAACCATGTACTGGTCACCTGACTGATCATGCACTGATCATGTAATTGATCCAGCACTGATCACGTGGCTCATCATGCACTGATCACGTGACTGTTCATGCACTGATCACTTGACTGATCATGCACTGATCACGTGGCTATAATGCCCTGATTACGGGGCTGATCATACACTTTTCACGTGCCTGGTCATGCACAGATCACGTGACTAATCATGAACTTATCACGTGGCTATCATGCACTGATCACGTGGCTGATCATCCACTGATCACGTGACTGATAATGCACTGATCACGTGACTGATCATGCACTGATAACGTGGCTATCATGCACTGATATCATGCACTGATCACGTGGCTGATCACACCCGTATCATGTGACTGATCATGCACTGATCACGTGGCTATCATGCACTGATCACGTGGCTATCATGCACTGATATCATGCACTGGTCACGTGGCTTATCACACACGTATCACGTGACTGATCATGCACTGATCACGTGGCTATCATGCACAGATCACGTGGCTGATCATGCCCTGATCACGTAGCTACCATGTACTGGTCACGTGACTGATCATGCACTGATCACGTGGCTGATCATGCACTGATCACGTGATTGATCATGCACTGATCACGTGGCTGATCATGCACTGCTCACGTGACTGATCATGCAATGATCACGCAGCTACAATGTACTGGTCACATGACTGATCATGCACTGATCACGTAGTTGATCATGCACTGATCACCTGGCTTATCATGCATTGATTATGTGATTCATCATGTCCTGATCATGTTTGCTGTCATACACTGATCATGTGCCTCTGGAGTCAATGAACAAAGAGCTGAGTAGGCAGGAATCAGAAGGCAATAATTATGGAACTCAGCTCTGAGAAATCATGCTGCTCAGCTGGCAATAATCAAGTAGATGAGCAGGAAGGAATTACGCAGCACAGGTGGCAATTGTCAAGGAGATGACAGGCAGGAATCGTACAGCTCAGCTGGCAATTGTCAAGCAGATGAGCAGACAGTAATCACGAAGCTCAGCAGGCCCTGATCACGTGACTGAGCATGCACTGTTCACGTCGCTGATCACACACTTATCACGTGAATGATCATGCACTGATCACGTGGTTCTCATGCACAGATCACGTGATTGCGCATGCACTGATCACGTAATTGTATGCACTGCTCACGTGGCTATCATACACTGATCACGTGGCTGATCACACATGTATCACGTGACTGATCATGCACTGATCACGTGACTGATCATGCACTGATCACGTGGCTATCATGCACTGATCACGTGACTGATCATGCACTGTTCACGAGACTCATCATGCACTGATCACGTGGATATCATGCAATGATCACGTGTTTGATCATACACTGTTCACGTGTCTGACCATGCACTGCTCACGTGGCTGATCATACACTGTTCACGTAACTGATCATGCACTGATCTCGTGGATATCATGCACTGATCACGTGGCTGAACATGCACTGTTCACGTGGCTTATCACACACCTGTCACGTGACTGATCATGCACTGATCACGTGGCACTCATGCATTGATCACGTGGCTGATCATACTCTGCTCACGTAACTGATCATGCACACATCACGTGGCTATCATGCACTTCTCACCTGGCTGGTCATGCAATGTTCACCTAGCTACCATATACTGGTCACGTGTCTGATCATGCTCAGATCACGTAAATGATCATGGACTGTTCAGTTGACTGATCATGTACTGATCAAGTGACTGATCATGCACTGATCACGTGGCTATCATGCACTGCTCACGTGGCTGATCATGCACTGATCACGTGACTGATCATGCACTGGTCACGTAGCTGATCATGCACTGATCACGTAGCAACCATGTACTGGTCACGTGACTGATCATGCACTGATCACGTAATTAATCCTGCACTGATCACCTGACTCATCATGCACTGATCACGTGGCTGATCACACACGTATCACGTGACTGATCATGTACATATCACGTGACTAATCATGCAGTGATCACGTGGCTATCGTGCACTACTCACGTGGCTGATCATGCAATGATCATGTAGCTACCATGTACAGGTCACGTGAATGATCATACACCCATCAGGTGACTGATCATGCACTGATCACGTGGCCATCATGCACTGATCACGTGGCTATCATGCACTGCTCACGTGGTTCGTCATGGAATGATCACGAAGCTACCATTTACTGGTCACGTGACTGATCATGTACTGATCACGTGACTGATCATGCACTGATCACGTTGCTATCATGCTCTGCTCACGTGGCTGATCTTGCAACGATCACGTAGCAACCATGTACTGGTCTCGTGACTGATCATGCACTGATCACGTAATTGATCCTACACTGATCACGTGGCTCATCACGCACTGATCCGTTGGCTGATCACACACGTATCACGTGACTGATCATGTACAGATCACGTGACTAATCATGAAGTGATCACGTGGCTATCCTGCACTTATCACTTGGATATCATGCACTGATCACGTGGCTGATCACACACGTATCACGTGACTGATCATGCACTGATCACGTGGCTATCATGCACTGATCACGTGGCTATCATGCACTGATATCATGCACTGGTCACGTGGCTTATCACACACGTATCACGTGACTGATCATGCACTGCTCACGTGGCTATCATGCACAGAATACGTGGCTGATCATGTCCTGATCACGTAGCTACCATGTACTGGTCACGTGACTGATCATGCACTGATTACGTGGCTGATCATGCACTGATCACGTGACTGATCATGCACTGATCACGTGGCTGATCATGCACTGCTCACGTGACTGATCATGCAATGATCACGCAGCTACAATGTACTGGTCACATGACTGATCATGCACTGATCACGTAATTGATCATGCACTGATCACCTGGCTTATCATGCATTGATTATGTGATTCATCATGTGCTGATCATGTTTGCTGTCATACACTGATCATGTGCCTCTGGAGGCAATGAACAAAGAGCTGAGTAGGCAGGAATCAGTAGGCAATAATTATGGAACTCAGCTCTGAGAAATCATGCTGCTCAGCTGGCAATAATCAAGTAGATGAGCAGGAAGGAATTACGCAGCACAGGTGGCAATTGTCAAGGAGATGACAGGCAGGAATCGTACAGCTCAGCTGGCAATTGTCAAGCAGATGAGCAGACAGTAATCACGAAGCTCAGCAGGCCCTGATCACGTGACTGAGCATGCACTGTTCACGTCGCTGATCACACACTTATCACGTGAATGATCATGCACTGATCACGTGGTTCTCATGCACAGATCACGTGCTTGCGAATGCACTGATCTCGTAATTGTATGCACTGCTCACGTGGCTATCATACACTGATCACGTGGCTGATCACAAATGTATCACGTGACTGATCATGCACTGATCACGTGACTGATCATGCACTGATCACGTGGCTATCATGCACTGATCACGTGACTGATCATGCACTGATCACATGACTGATCATGCACTGTTCACGAGACTCATCATGCACTGATCACGTGGATATCATGCAATGATCACGTGTTTGATCATACACTGTTCACGTGTCTGACCATGCACTGCTCACGTGGCTGATCATACACTGTTCACGTAACTGATCATGCACTGATCTCGTGGATATCATGCACTGATCACGTGGCTGAACATGCACTGTTCACGTGGCTTATCACACACCTGTCACGTGACTGATCATGCACTGATCACGTGGCACTCATGCATTGATCACGTGGCTGATCATACTCTGCTCACGTAACTGATCATGCACACATCACGTGGCTATCATGCACTTCTCACCTGGCTGGTCATGCAATGTTCACCTAGCTACCATATACTGGTCACGTGACTGATCATGCTCAGATCACGTAAATGATCATGCACTGTTGAGTTGACTGATCATGTACTGATCACGTGACTGATCATGCACTGATCACGTGGCTATCATGCACTGCTCACGTGGCTGATCATGCACTGATCACGTGACTGATCATGCACTGCTCACGTAGCTGATCATGCACTGATCACGTGGCTGATCATGCAATGATCACGTAGCAACCATGTACTGGTCACGTGACTGATCATGCACTGATCACGTATTTAATCCTGCACTGATCACCTGACTCATCATGCACTGATCACGTGGCTGATCACACACGTATCACGTGACTGATCATGCACTGATCACGTGGCTATCATGCACTGAATACGTGGCTGAACATGCACTGATCATGTGGCTGATCATACTCTGCTCATGTAACTCATCATGCACACATCACGTTTCTATCATGCACTGCTCACGTGGCTCGTCATGGAATGATCACGTAGCTACCATATACTGGTCACGTGACTGATCATGCACAGATCACGTAAATGATCATGCACTGTTCACGTGACTGATCATGTACTGATCACGTGACTGATCATGCACTGATCACGTGACTGATCATGCACTGATCCCGTAATTGATCATGCAATTATCATTTGGCTGATCATGCACTGATCACGTGGCTGATCATACACTGATCACGTGACTGATCATGCACTGATCACGTGGCTATCATGCATTAAGCACGTGGCTATCATTCACTGATCACGTGGATATCATGCACTGATCACGTGGCTGATCACACACGTATCACATGACTGATCATGCACTGATCACGTGGCTATCATGCACTGATCACGTGGCTGATCATGCAATGATCACGTAGCTACCATGTACTGGTCTCGTGACTGATCATGCACTGATCACGTAATTGATCCTGCACTGATCACGTGGCTCATCACGCACTGATCCGTTGGCTGATCACACACGTATCACGTGACTGATCATGTACAGATCACGTGACTAATCATGCAGTGATCACGTGGCTATCGTGCACTACTCACGTGGCTGATCATGCAATGATCATGTAGCTACCATGTACAGGTCACGTGAATGATCATACACCCATCAGGTGACTGATCATGCACTGATCACGTGGCCATCATGCACTGATCACGTGGCTATCATGCACTGCTCACGTGGTTCGTCATGGAATGATCACGAAGCTACCATTTACTGGTCACGTGACTGATCATGTACTGATCACGTGACTGATCATGCACTGATCACGTTGCTATCATGCTCTGCTCACGTGGCTGATCATGCAACGATCACGTAGCAACCATGTACTGGTCTCGTGACTGATCATGCACTGATCACGTAATTGATCCTACACTGATCACGTGGCTCATCACGCACTGATCCGTTGGCTGATCACACACGTATCACGTGACTGATCATGTACAGATCACGTGACTAATCATGAAGTGATCACGTGGCTATCCTGCACTTATCACTTGGATATCATGCACTGATCACGTGGCTGATCACACACGTATCACGTGACTGATCATGCACTGATCACGTGGCTATCATGCACTGATCACGTGGCTATCATGCACTGATATCATGCACTGGTCACGTGGCTTATCACACACGTATCACGTGACTGATCATGCACTGCTCACGTGGCTATCATGCACAGAATACGTGGCTGATCATGTCCTGATCACGTAGCTACCATGTACTGGTCACGTGACTGATCATGCACTGATTACGTGGCTGATCATGCACTGATCACGTGACTGATCATGCACTGATCACGTGGCTGATCATGCACTGATCACGTGACTGATCATGCACTGATAACGTGGCTATCATGCACTGATATCATGCACTGATCACGTGGCTGATCACACCCGTATCATGTGACTGATCATGCACTGATCACGTGGCTATCATGCACTGATCACGTGGCTATCATGCACTGATATCATGCACTGGTCACGTGGCTTATCACACACGTATCACGTGACTGATCATGCACTGATCACGTGGCTATCATGCACTGATCACGTGGCTATCATGCACTGATATCATGCACTGGTCACGTGGCTTATCACACACGTATCACGTGACTGATCATGCACTGATCACGTGGCTATCATGCACAGATCACGTGGCTGATCATGCCCTGATCACGTAGCTACCATGTACTGGTCACGTGACTGATCATGCACTGATCACGTGGCTGATCATGCACTGATCACGTGATTGATCATGCACTGATCACGTGGCTGATCATGCACTGCTCACGTGACTGATCATGCAATGATCACGCAGCTACAATGTACTGGTCACATGACTGATCATGCACTGATCACGTAGTTGATCATGCACTGATCACCTGGCTTATCATGCATTGATTATGTGATTCATCATGTCCTGATCATGTTTGCTGTCATACACTGATCATGTGCCTCTGGAGGCAATGAACAAAGAGCTGAGTAGGCAGGAATCAGAAGGCAATAATTATGGAACTCAGCTCTGAGAAATCATGCTGCTCAGCTGGCAATAATCAAGTAGATGAGCAGGAAGGAATTACGCAGCACAGGTGGCAATTGTCAAGGAGATGACAGGCAGGAATCGTACAGCTCAGCTGGCAATTGTCAAGCAGATGAGCAGACAGTAATCACGAAGCTCAGCAGGCCCTGATCACGTGACTGAGCATGCACTGTTCACGTCGCTGATCACACACTTATCACGTGAATGATCATGCACTGATCACGTGGTTCTCATGCACAGATCACGTGATTGCGCATGCACTGATCACGTAATTGTATGCACTGCTCACGTGGCTATCATACACTGATCACGTGGCTGATCACACATGTATCACGTGACTGATCATGCACTGATCACGTGACTGATCATGCACTGATCACGTGGCTATCATGCACTGATCACGTGACTGATCATGCACTGTTCACGAGACTCATCATGCACTGATCACGTGGATATCATGCAATGATCACGTGTTTGATCATACACTGTTCACGTGTCTGACCATGCACTGCTCACGTGGCTGATCATACACTGTTCACGTAACTGATCATGCACTGATCTCGTGGATATCATGCACTGATCACGTGGCTGAACATGCACTGTTCACGTGGCTTATCACACACCTGTCACGTGACTGATCATGCACTGATCACGTGGCACTCATGCATTGATCACGTGGCTGATCATACTCTGCTCACGTAACTGATCATGCACACATCACGTGGCTATCATGCACTTCTCACCTGGCTGGTCATGCAATGTTCACCTAGCTACCATATACTGGTCACGTGTCTGATCATGCTCAGATCACGTAAATGATCATGGACTGTTCAGTTGACTGATCATGTACTGATCAAGTGACTGATCATGCACTGATCACGTGGCTATCATGCACTGCTCACGTGGCTGATCATGCACTGATCACGTGACTGATCATGCACTGGTCACGTAGCTGATCATGCACTGATCACGTAGCAACCATGTACTGGTCACGTGACTGATCATGCACTGATCACGTAATTAATCCTGCACTGATCACCTGACTCATCATGCACTGATCACGTGGCTGATCACACACGTATCACGTGACTGATCATGTACAGATCACGTGACTAATCATGCAGTGATCACGTGGCTATCGTGCACTACTCACGTGGCTGATCATGCAATGATCATGTAGCTACCATGTACAGGTCACGTGAATGATCATACACCCATCAGGTGACTGATCATGCACTGATCACGTGGCCATCATGCACTGATCACGTGGCTATCATGCACTGCTCACGTGGTTCGTCATGGAATGATCACGAAGCTACCATTTACTGGTCACGTGACTGATCATGTACTGATCACGTGACTGATCATGCACTGATCACGTTGCTATCATGCTCTGCTCACGTGGCTGATCATGCAACGATCACGTAGCAACCATGTACTGGTCTCGTGACTGATCATGCACTGATCACGTAATTGATCCTACACTGATCACGTGGCTCATCACGCACTGATCCGTTGGCTGATCACACACGTATCACGTGACTGATCATGTACAGATCACGTGACTAATCATGAAGTGATCACGTGGCTATCCTGCACTTATCACTTGGATATCATGCACTGATCACGTGGCTGATCACACACGTATCACGTGACTGATCATGCACTGATCACGTGGCTATCATGCACTGATCACGTGGCTATCATGCACTGATATCATGCACTGGTCACGTGGCTTATCACACACGTATCACGTGACTGATCATGCACTGCTCACGTGGCTATCATGCACAGAATACGTGGCTGATCATGTCCTGATCACGTAGCTACCATGTACTGGTCACGTGACTGATCATGCACTGATTACGTGGCTGAT
Organism: Bos taurus; assembly: GCF_002263795.3. Lineage (NCBI taxonomy): Eukaryota > Metazoa > Chordata > Mammalia > Artiodactyla > Bovidae > Bos > Bos taurus. The sequence goes on from NW_020190240.1 coordinate 121,123, forward strand.
CATGCACTGATCACGTGACTGATCATGCACTGATCACGTGGCTGATCATGCACTGATCACGTGACTGATCATGCACTGATAACGTGGCTATCATGCACTGATATCATGCACTGATCACGTGGCTGATCACACCCGTATCATGTGACTGATCATGCACTGATCACGTGGCTATCATGCACTGATCACGTGGCTATCATGCACTGATATCATGCACTGGTCACGTGGATATCATGCAATGATCACGTGTTTGATCATACACTGTTCACGTGTCTGACCATGCACTGCTCACGTGGCTGATCATACACTGTTCACGTAACTGATCATGCACTGATCTCGTGGATATCATGCACTGATCACGTGGCTGAACATGCACTGTTCACGTGGCTTATCACACACCTGTCACGTGACTGATCATGCACTGATCACGTGGCACTCATGCATTGATCACGTGGCTGATCATACTCTGCTCACGTAACTGATCATGCACACATCACGTGGCTATCATGCACTTCTCACCTGGCTGGTCATGCAATGTTCACCTAGCTACCATATACTGGTCACGTGACTGATCATGCTCAGATCACGTAAATGATCATGCACTGTTCAGTTGACTGATCATGTACTGATCACGTGACTGATCATGCACTGATCACGTGGCTATCATGCACTGCTCACGTGGCTAATCATGCACTGATCACGTGACTGATCATGCACTGCTCACGTAGCTGATCATGCACTGATCACGTGGCTGATCATGCAATGATCACGTAGCAACCATGTACTGGTCACGTGACTGATCATGCACTGATCACGTATTTAATCCTGCACTGATCACCTGACTCATCATGCACTGATCACGTGGCTGATCACACACGTATCACGTGACTGATCATGCACTGATCACGTGGCTATCATGCACTGAATACGTGGCTGAACATGCACTGATCATGTGGCTGATCATACTCTGCTCATGTAACTCATCATGCACACATCACGTTTCTATCATGCACTGCTCACGTGGCTCGTCATGGAATGATCACGTAGCTACCATATACTGGTCACGTGACTGATCATGCACAGATCACGTAAATGATCATGCACTGTTCACGTGACTGATCATGTACTGATCACGTGACTGATCATGCACTGATCACGTGACTGATCATGCACTGATCCCGTAATTGATCATGCAATTATCATTTGGCTGATCATGCACTGATCACGTGGCTGATCATACACTGATCACGTGACTGATCATGCACTGATCACGTGGCTATCATGCATTAAGCACGTGGCTATCATTCACTGATCACGTGGATATCATGCACTGATCACGTGGCTGATCACACACGTATCACATGACTGATCATGCACTGATCACGTGGCTATCATGCACTGATCACGTGGCTGATCATGCAATGATCACGTAGCTACCATGTACTGGTCTCGTGACTGATCATGCACTGATCACGTAATTGATCCTGCACTGATCACGTGGCTCATCACGCACTGATCCGTTGGCTGATCACACACGTATCACGTGACTGATCATGTACAGATCACGTGACTAATCATGCAGTGATCACGTGGCTATCGTGCACTACTCACGTGGCTGATCATGCAATGATCATGTAGCTACCATGTACAGGTCACGTGAATGATCATACACCCATCAGGTGACTGATCATGCACTGATCACGTGGCCATCATGCACTGATCACGTGGCTATCATGCACTGCTCACGTGGTTCGTCATGGAATGATCACGAAGCTACCATTTACTGGTCACGTGACTGATCATGTACTGATCACGTGACTGATCATGCACTGATCACGTTGCTATCATGCTCTGCTCACGTGGCTGATCATGCAACGATCACGTAGCAACCATGTACTGGTCTCGTGACTGATCATGCACTGATCACGTAATTGATCCTACACTGATCACGTGGCTCATCACGCACTGATCCGTTGGCTGATCACACACGTATCACGTGACTGATCATGTACAGATCACGTGACTAATCATGAAGTGATCACGTGGCTATCCTGCACTTATCACTTGGATATCATGCACTGATCACGTGGCTGATCACACACGTATCACGTGACTGATCATGCACTGATCACGTGGCTATCATGCACTGATCACGTGGCTATCATGCACTGATATCATGCACTGGTCACGTGGCTTATCACACACGTATCACGTGACTGATCATGCACTGCTCACGTGGCTATCATGCACAGAATACGTGGCTGATCATGTCCTGATCACGTAGCTACCATGTACTGGTCACGTGACTGATCATGCACTGATTACGTGGCTGATCATGCACTGATCACGTGACTGATCATGCACTGATCACGTGGCTGATCATGCACTGATCACGTGACTGATCATGCACTGATAACGTGGCTATCATGCACTGATATCATGCACTGATCACGTGGCTGATCACACCCGTATCATGTGACTGATCATGCACTGATCACGTGGCTATCATGCACTGATCACGTGGCTATCATGCACTGATATCATGCACTGGTCACGTGGCTTATCACACACGTATCACGTGACTGATCATGCACTGATCACGTGGCTATCATGCACTGATCACGTGGCTATCATGCACTGATATCATGCACTGATCACGTGGCTGATCATGCACTGATAACGTGGCTATCATGCACTGATATCATGCACTGGTCACGTGGCTTATCACACACGTATCACGTGACTGATCATGCACTGATCACGTGGCTATCATGCACTGATAACGTGGCTATCATGCACTGATATCATGCACTGATCACGTGGCTGATCACACCCGTATCATGTGACTGATCATGCACTGATCACGTGGCTATCATGCACTGATCACGTGGCTATCATGCACTGATATCATGCACTGGTCACGTGGCTTATCACACACGTATCACGTGACTGATCATGCACTGATCACGTGGCTATCATGCACAGATCACGTGGCTGATCATGCCCTGATCACGTAGCTACCATGTACTGGTCACGTGACTGATCATGCACTGATCACGTGGCTGATCATGCACTGATCACGTGATTGATCATGCACTGATCACGTGGCTGATCATGCACTGCTCACGTGACTGATCATGCAATGATCACGCAGCTACAATGTACTGGTCACATGACTGATCATGCACTGATCACGTAGTTGATCATGCACTGATCACCTGGCTTATCATGCATTGATTATGTGATTCATCATGTCCTGATCATGTTTGCTGTCATACACTGATCATGTGCCTCTGGAGGCAATGAACAAAGAGCTGAGTAGGCAGGAATCAGAAGGCAATAATTATGGAACTCAGCTCTGAGAAATCATGCTGCTCAGCTGGCAATAATCAAGTAGATGAGCAGGAAGGAATTACGCAGCACAGGTGGCAATTGTCAAGGAGATGACAGGCAGGAATCGTACAGCTCAGCTGGCAATTGTCAAGCAGATGAGCAGACAGTAATCACGAAGCTCAGCAGGCCCTGATCACGTGACTGAGCATGCACTGTTCACGTCGCTGATCACACACTTATCACGTGAATGATCATGCACTGATCACGTGGTTCTCATGCACAGATCACGTGATTGCGCATGCACTGATCACGTAATTGTATGCACTGCTCACGTGGCTATCATACACTGATCACGTGGCTGATCACACATGTATCACGTGACTGATCATGCACTGATCACGTGACTGATCATGCACTGATCACGTGGCTATCATGCACTGATCACGTGACTGATCATGCACTGTTCACGAGACTCATCATGCACTGATCACGTGGATATCATGCAATGATCACGTGTTTGATCATACACTGTTCACGTGTCTGACCATGCACTGCTCACGTGGCTGATCATACACTGTTCACGTAACTGATCATGCACTGATCTCGTGGATATCATGCACTGATCACGTGGCTGAACATGCACTGTTCACGTGGCTTATCACACACCTGTCACGTGACTGATCATGCACTGATCACGTGGCACTCATGCATTGATCACGTGGCTGATCATACTCTGCTCACGTAACTGATCATGCACACATCACGTGGCTATCATGCACTTCTCACCTGGCTGGTCATGCAATGTTCACCTAGCTACCATATACTGGTCACGTGTCTGATCATGCTCAGATCACGTAAATGATCATGGACTGTTCAGTTGACTGATCATGTACTGATCAAGTGACTGATCATGCACTGATCACGTGGCTATCTTGCACTGCTCACGTGGCTGATCATGCACTGATCACGTAGCAACCATGTACTGGTCACGTGACTGATCATGCACTGATCACGTAATTAATCCTGCACTGATCACCTGACTCATCATGCACTGATCACGTGGCTGATCACACACGTATCACGTGACTGATCATGTACAGATCACGTGACTAATCATGCAGTGATCACGTGGCTATCGTGCACTACTCACGTGGCTGATCATGCAATGATCATGTAGCTACCATGTACAGGTCACGTGAATGATCATACACCCATCAGGTGACTGATCATGCACTGATCACGTGGCCATCATGCACTGATCACGTGGCTATCATGCACTGCTCACGTGGTTCGTCATGGAATGATCACGAAGCTACCATTTACTGGTCACGTGACTGATCATGTACTGATCACGTGACTGATCATGCACTGATCACGTTGCTATCATGCTCTGCTCACGTGGCTGATCATGCAACGATCACGTAGCAACCATGTACTGGTCTCGTGACTGATCATGCACTGATCACGTAATTGATCCTACACTGATCACGTGGCTCATCACGCACTGATCCGTTGGCTGATCACACACGTATCACGTGACTGATCATGTACAGATCACGTGACTAATCATGAAGTGATCACGTGGCTATCCTGCACTTATCACTTGGATATCATGCACTGATCACGTGGCTGATCACACACGTATCACGTGACTGATCATGCACTGATCACGTGGCTATCATGCACTGATCACGTGGCTATCATGCACTGATATCATGCACTGGTCACGTGGCTTATCACACACGTATCACGTGACTGATCATGCACTGCTCACGTGGCTATCATGCACAGAATACGTGGCTGATCATGTCCTGATCACGTAGCTACCATGTACTGGTCACGTGACTGATCATGCACTGATTACGTGGCTGATCATGCACTGATCACGTGACTGATCATGCACTGATCACGTGGCTGATCATGCACTGCTCACGTGACTGATCATGCAATGATCACGCAGCTACAATGTACTGGTCACATGACTGATCATGCACTGATCACGTAATTGATCATGCACTGATCACCTGGCTTATCATGCATTGATTATGTGATTCATCATGTGCTGATCATGTTTGCTGTCATACACTGATCATGTGCCTCTGGAGGCAATGAACAAAGAGCTGAGTAGGCAGGAATCAGTAGGCAATAATTATGGAACTCAGCTCTGAGAAATCATGCTGCTCAGCTGGCAATAATCAAGTAGATGAGCAGGAAGGAATTACGCAGCACAGGTGGCAATTGTCAAGGAGATGACAGGCAGGAATCGTACAGCTCAGCTGGCAATTGTCAAGCAGATGAGCAGACAGTAATCACGAAGCTCAGCAGGCCCTGATCACGTGACTGAGCATGCACTGTTCACGTCGCTGATCACACACTTATCACGTGAATGATCATGCACTGATCACGTGGTTCTCATGCACAGATCACGTGCTTGCGCATGCACTGATCTCGTAATTGTATGCACTGCTCACGTGGCTATCATACACTGATCACGTGGCTGATCACAAATGTATCACGTGACTGATCATGCACTGATCACGTGACTGATCATGCACTGATCACGTGGCTATCATGCACTGATCACGTGACTGATCATGCACTGATCACGTGACTGATCATGCACTGTTCACGAGACTCATCATGCACTGATCACGTGGATATCATGCAATGATCACGTGTTTGATCATACACTGTTCACGTGTCTGACCATGCACTGCTCACGTGGCTGATCATACACTGTTCACGTAACTGATCATGCACTGATCTCGTGGATATCATGCACTGATCACGTGGCTGAACATGCACTGTTCACGTGGCTTATCACACACCTGTCACGTGACTGATCATGCACTGATCACGTGGCACTCATGCATTGATCACGTGGCTGATCATACTCTGCTCACGTAACTGATCATGCACACATCACGTGGCTATCATGCACTTCTCACCTGGCTGGTCATGCAATGTTCACCTAGCTACCATATACTGGTCACGTGACTGATCATGCTCAGATCACGTAAATGATCATGCACTGTTCAGTTGACTGATCATGTACTGATCACGTGACTGATCATGCACTGATCACGTGGCTATCATGCACTGCTCACGTGGCTGATCATGCACTGATCACGTGACTGATCATGCACTGCTCACGTAGCTGATCATGCACTGATCACGTGGCTGATCATGCAATGATCACGTAGCAACCATGTACTGGTCACGTGACTGATCATGCACTGATCACGTATTTAATCCTGCACTGATCACCTGACTCATCATGCACTGATCACGTGGCTGATCACACACGTATCACGTGACTGATCATGCACTGATCACGTGGCTATCATGCACTGAATACGTGGCTGAACATGCACTGATCATGTGGCTGATCATACTCTGCTCATGTAACTCATCATGCACACATCACGTTTCTATCATGCACTGCTCACGTGGCTCGTCATGGAATGATCACGTAGCTACCATATACTGGTCACGTGACTGATCATGCACAGATCACGTAAATGATCATGCACTGTTCACGTGACTGATCATGTACTGATCACGTGACTGATCATGCACTGATCACGTGACTGATCATGCACTGATCCCGTAATTGATCATGCAATTATCATTTGGCTGATCATGCACTGATCACGTGGCTGATCATACACTGATCACGTGACTGATCATGCACTGATCACGTGGCTATCATGCATTAAGCACGTGGCTATCATTCACTGATCACGTGGATATCATGCACTGATCACGTGGCTGATCACACACGTATCACATGACTGATCATGCACTGATCACGTGGCTATCATGCACTGATCACGTGGCTGATCATGCAATGATCACGTAGCTACCATGTACTGGTCTCGTGACTGATCATGCACTGATCACGTAATTGATCCTGCACTGATCACGTGGCTCATCACGCACTGATCCGTTGGCTGATCACACACGTATCACGTGACTGATCATGTACAGATCACGTGACTAATCATGCAGTGATCACGTGGCTATCGTGCACTACTCACGTGGCTGATCATGCAATGATCATGTAGCTACCATGTACAGGTCACGTGAATGATCATACACCCATCAGGTGACTGATCATGCACTGATCACGTGGCCATCATGCACTGATCACGTGGCTATCATGCACTGCTCACGTGGTTCGTCATGGAATGATCACGAAGCTACCATTTACTGGTCACGTGACTGATCATGTACTGATCACGTGACTGATCATGCACTGATCACGTTGCTATCATGCTCTGCTCACGTGGCTGATCATGCAACGATCACGTAGCAACCATGTACTGGTCTCGTGACTGATCATGCACTGATCACGTAATTGATCCTACACTGATCACGTGGCTCATCACGCACTGATCCGTTGGCTGATCACACACGTATCACGTGACTGATCATGTACAGATCACGTGACTAATCATGAAGTGATCACGTGGCTATCCTGCACTTATCACTTGGATATCATGCACTGATCACGTGGCTGATCACACACGTATCACGTGACTGATCATGCACTGATCACGTGGCTATCATGCACTGATCACGTGGCTATCATGCACTGATATCATGCACTGGTCACGTGGCTTATCACACACGTATCACGTGACTGATCATGCACTGCTCACGTGGCTATCATGCACAGAATACGTGGCTGATCATGTCCTGATCACGTAGCTACCATGTACTGGTCACGTGACTGATCATGCACTGATTACGTGGCTGATCATGCACTGATCACGTGACTGATCATGCACTGATCACGTGGCTGATCATGCACTGCTCACGTGACTGATCATGCAATGATCACGCAGCTACAATGTACTGGTCACATGACTGATCATGCACTGATCACGTAATTGATCATGCACTGATCACCTGGCTTATCATGCATTGATTATGTGATTCATCATGTGCTGATCATGTTTGCTGTCATACACTGATCATGTGCCTCTGGAGGCAATGAACAAAGAGCTGAGTAGGCAGGAATCAGTAGGCAATAATTATGGAACTCAGCTCTGAGAAATCATGCTGCTCAGCTGGCAATAATCAAGTAGATGAGCAGGAAGGAATTACGCAGCACAGGTGGCAATTGTCAAGGAGATGACAGGCAGGAATCGTACAGCTCAGCTGGCAATTGTCAAGCAGATGAGCAGACAGTAATCACGAAGCTCAGCAGGCCCTGATCACGTGACTGAGCATGCACTGTTCACGTCGCTGATCACACACTTATCACGTGAATGATCATGCACTGATCACGTGGTTCTCATGCACAGATCACGTGCTTGCGCATGCACTGATCTCGTAATTGTATGCACTGCTCACGTGGCTATCATACACTGATCACGTGGCTGATCACAAATGTATCACGTGACTGATCATGCACTGATCACGTGACTGATCATGCACTGATCACGTGGCTATCATGCACTGATCACGTGACTGATCATGCACTGATCACGTGACTGATCATGCACTGTTCACGAGACTCATCATGCACTGATCACGTGGATATCATGCAATGATCACGTGTTTGATCATACACTGTTCACGTGTCTGACCATGCACTGCTCACGTGGCTGATCATACACTGTTCACGTAACTGATCATGCACTGATCTCGTGGATATCATGCACTGATCACGTGGCTGAACATGCACTGTTCACGTGGCTTATCACACACCTGTCACGTGACTGATCATGCACTGATCACGTGGCACTCATGCATTGATCACGTGGCTGATCATACTCTGCTCACGTAACTGATCATGCACACATCACGTGGCTATCATGCACTTCTCACCTGGCTGGTCATGCAATGTTCACCTAGCTACCATATACTGGTCACGTGACTGATCATGCTCAGATCACGTAAATGATCATGCACTGTTCAGTTGACTGATCATGTACTGATCACGTGACTGATCATGCACTGATCACGTGGCTATCATTCACTGCTCACGTGGCTGATCATGCACTGATCACGTGACTGATCATGCACTGCTCACGTAGCTGATCATGCACTGATCACGTGGCTGATCATGCAATGATCACGTAGCAACCATGTACTGGTCACGTGACTGATCATGCACTGATCACGTATTTAATCCTGCACTGATCACCTGACTCATCATGCACTGATCACGTGGCTGATCACACACGTATCACGTGACTGATCATGCACTGATCACGTGGCTATCATGCACTGAATACGTGGCTGAACATGCACTGATCACGTGGCTGATCATACTCTGCTCATGTAACTCATCATGCACACATCACGTTTCTATCATGCACTGCTCACGTGGCTCGTCATGGAATGATCACGTAGCTACCATATACTGGTCACGTGACTGATCATGCACAGATCACGTAAATGATCATGCACTGTTCACGTGACTGATCATGTACTGATCACGTGACTGATCATGCACTGATCACGTGACTGATCATGCACTGATCCCGTAATTGATCATGCAATTATCATTTGGCTGATCATGCACTGATCACGTGGCTGATCATACACTGATCACGTGACTGATCATGCACTGATCACGTGACTGATCATGCACTGATCACATGGCTCAGCACGCACTCATCCGGTGGCTCACCACACACGTGTCACGTGACTGATCATGTACAGATCACGTAAATAATCATGAAGTGATCACGTGGCTATCCTGCACTGAACACGTGGATAACATGCATTGATCACGTGGCTGATCACACACGTATCACGTGACTGATCATGCACTGATCACGTGGCTATCATGCACTGATCCCGTGGCTATCATGCAGTGATCACGTGTCTGATCATGCAATGATCACGTAGCTACCATGCACTGGTCACGTGACTGATCATGCACTGATCAGGTAACTGATCATGCACTGATCAAGTCACTGATAATGCACAGATCACGTGACTGATCATGCACAGATCACGTGACTGATCATGCACTGATCACGTGGCTATCATGCACTGCTCACGTGACTGATCATGCAATGTTCACGCAGCTACCATGTACTGGTCACATGACTGATCATGCACTGATCACATAATTGATCATGCACTGATCACATGGCTTATCATCCATTGATTATGTGACTGATCATGTGCTGATCATGTTTGGTGTCACACACTGATCATGTGCCTCTGGAGGCAATGAACATAGAGCTGAGTAGGCAGGAATCAGTCAGCAGGCTATAATCATGGAACTCACCTGTGAGAAATCATGTTGCTCAGCTGGCAATAATCAAGCAGATGAGCAGGCAGGAATTACACAGCTCAGCTGGAAATTGTCAAGCAGATGAGCAGACAGTAATCACGCAGCTCAGCAGGCCCTGATCACGTGACTGAGCATGCACTGTTCACGTGGATGATCACACACCTATCACGTGACTGATCATGCACTGATCACGTGACTGATCATGCACTGATCTCGTGTCTGATCATGCACTGATCACGTGGCAATCATGCTCTGCTCACGTGGCTGATCATGCAGTGATCACGTGGCTATCATGCACTACTCACGTGGCTGATCATGCAATGATCATGTAGCTACCATGTACAGGTCACGTGAATGATCATACACCCATCAGGTGACTGATCATGCACTGATCACGTGGCCATCATGCACTGATCACGAGACTGATCATGCACTGATCACGTCTATATCATGCACTGATCACATGACTGCCCATGCACTGATCACGTGGATGATCATACACTACTCATGTGACAGATCATGCACTGATCACGTGGCTGATCATGCACTGATACCGTGACTGAGCATGGACTGATCACATGACTATCATGTAGTGATCACGTGACTTAATGGCGCTGATCATGTGACTGATCATGCGCTGATCATGTTTGCTATCATACACTGATCATGTGCCTCTGGAGGCAATAAAAAAAGAGCTGAGTAGGCATGAATCAAAGAGTCAGGAGGCAATAATCATGGAACTCAGCTGTGAGGAATCATGCTGCTCAGCTGGCAATAATCAAGGAGCTGAGCAGGCAGAAATTACGCAGCACAGCTGGCAATTGTCAAGCACATGACAGGCAGGAATCGTGCAGCTCAGCTGGCAATTGTCAAGCAGATGAGCAGACAGTAATCACGCAGCTCAGCAGGCCCGGACCACGTGACTGAGCATGCACTGTTCACGTGGCTGATCATACACTGATCACGTGATTGATCATGCACTGATCACTTGGATATCATGCACTGATCACGTGGCTGATCATACACTGTTCACGTGTATGACCATGCACTGATCACGTGGCTGATCATACCCTGCTCACGTAACTGATCATGCACTGATCACGTGGCTATCATGCACTGATCCCGTGACTGATCATGCACTGTTCACGTGGCTGATCATACACTGTTCACGTGTCTGACCATGCACTGATCACGTGGCTCATCATACACTGCTCACGTAACTGATCATGCACTGATCACGTGGCTATCATGCACTGAATACGTGGCTGAACATGCACTGTTCACGTGGCTGATCACACACCTGTCACGTGACATAACATGCACTGATCACGTGGCACTCATGCACTAATCACGAGGCTGATCATACTCTGCTCATGTAACTCATCATGCACACATCACGTTTCTATCATGCACTGCTCACGTGGCTCGTCATGGAATGAACATGTAGCTAACATATACTGGTCACGTGACTGATCATGCACAGATCACGTAAATGATCATGCACTGTTCACGTTACTGATCATGTACTGATCACGTGACTGATCATGCACTGATCACGTGACTGATCATGCACTGATCACGTAATTGATAATGCAATTATCATTTGGCTGATCATGCACTGATCACGTGGCTGATCATACACTGATCACGTGACTGATCATGCACTGATCACGTGACTGATCATGCACTGATCACATGGCTCATCACGCACTCATCCGGTGGCTCATCACACACGTATCACGTGACTGATCATGTACAGATCACGTAAATAATCATGAAGATATCACGTGGCTATCCTGCACTGAACACGTGGATAACATGCACTGATCACGTGGCTGATCACACACGTATCACGTGACTGATCATGCACTGATCACGTGGCTATCATGCACAGATCATGTGGCTATCATGCACTGATCAAGTGGCTAATCATGGAATGATCACGTAGCTACCATGCACTGGTCACGTGACTGATCATGCACTGATCAGGTAATTGATCATGCATTGATCACGTGGCTGATGACACACGTATCACGTGACTGATCATGCACTGATCACGTGGCTATCATGCACTGATCAAGTGGCTGATCATGGAATGATCACGTAGCTACCATGCACTGCTCACGTGACTGATCATGCACTGATCAGGTAATTGATCATGCACTGATCACGTGACTGATCATGCACAGATAACGTGACTGATCATGCACAGATCACGTGACTGATCATGCACTGATCACGTGGCTATCATGCACTGCTCACGTGGCTGATCATGCAATGATCACGCAGCTACCATGTACTGGTCACGTGACTGACCATGCACTGATCACATAATTGATCATGCACTGATCACCTGGCTTATCATACATTGATCATGTGACTGATCATACACTGTTCATGTAACTGATCATGCACTGATCACGTGGCTATCATGCACTGAATACGTGGCTGAACATGCACTGTTCACGTGGCTGATCACACACCTGTCACGTGACATACCATGCACTGATCACGTGGCACTCATGTACTGATCACGTGGCTGATCATACTCTGCTCACGTAACTCATCATGCACACATCACGTGGCTATCATGCACTGCTCACGTGGTTCGTCATGGAATGATCACGAAGCTACCATATACTGGTCACGTGACTAATCATGCACAGATCACTTTTCTGAGCATGCACTGTTCACGTAGCTGATCACACACCTATCACGTGAATGATCATGCACTGATCACGTGGCTCTCATGCACTGATCACGTGATTGCGCATGCACTGATCACGTAATTGTATGCACTGCTCACGTGGCTATCATGCACTGATGACGTGGATGATCATGCACTGATCACGTAGCTATCTTGCACTGGTCACTTGGCTGATCATACACTCATCACGGGACTGATCGTGCACTGATTGCGGCGCTATCATGCATTGGCTACATGACTATACATGCACTGATCACGTGCATGATCATGCACTGATCACGTGACTGACCATGCACTGATCACGTGACTGATCATGCACTGATCACGTGGCTATCATGCACTGATCATTTGGCTGGTCATACACTGATCATGTGCCTGGTCATGCATTGATCATGTGGCTGATCATGCACTGCTCACGTGTCTGGTCATGCAATGATCATGTAGCTACCATATACTGGTCACCCGACTGATCATGCACAGATCACGTAAATGATCATGCACTGTTCCCGTGACTGATCATGTACTGATCACGTGACTGATCATGCACTGATCACGTGGCTATCATGCTCTCCTCACGTGGGTGATCATGCAATGATCACGTAGCAACCATGTACTGGTCACCTGATTGATCATGCACTGATCATGTAATTGATCCAGCACTGATCACGTGGCTCATCATGCACTGATCACGTGACTGTTCATGCACTGATCACTTGACTGATCATGCACTGATCACGTGGCTATAATGCCCTGATTACGGGGCTGATCATACAATTTTCACGTGCCTGGTCATGCACAGATCACGTGACTAATCATGAACTTATCACGTGGCTATCATGCACTGATCACGTGGCTGATCATCCACTGATCACGTGACTGATAATGCACTGATCACGTGACTGATCATGCACTGATCACGTGGCTATCATGCACTGATCATGTGCCTGGTCATGCACAGTTTACATAACTGATCATGCACTGAACACGTGACTGATCATGCACTGATCACGTGACTGATAATGCACTGATCACGTGACTGATCATGCACTGATCACGTGGCTATCATGCACTGATCACGTGCCTGGTCATGCACAGATTACATAACTGATCATGCACTGAACACGTGACTGATCATGCACAGATCACGTGTCTATCATGCACTACTCACCTGGCTGATCATGCAATGATCATGTAGCTACCATGTACCGGTCAAGTGACTGATCATACACCCATCAGGTGACGGATCATGCACTGATCACGTGGCTATCATGCACTGATCACGTGACTGATCATGCACTGTTCACGAGACTCATCATGCACTGATCACGTGGATATCATGCAATGATCACGTGTTTGATCATACACTGTTCACGTGTCTGACCATGCACTGCTCACGTGGCTGATCATACACTGTTCACGTAACTGATCATGCACTGATCTCGGGGATATCATGCACTGATCACGTGGCTGAACATGCACTGTTCACGTGGCTTATCACACACCTGTCACGTGACTGATCATGCACTGATCACGTGGCACTCATGCATTGATCACGTGGCTGATCATACTCTGCTCACGTAACTGATCATGCACACATCACGTGGCTATCATGCACTTCTCACCTGGCTGGTCATGCAATGTTCACCTAGCTACCATATACTGGTCACGTGACTGATCATGCTCAGATCACGTAAATGATCATGCACTGTTCAGTTGACTGATCATGCACTGATCACGTGACTGATCATGCACTGATCACGTGGCTATCATGCACTGATCATGTGCCTGGTCATGCACAGTTTACATAACTGATCATGCACTGAACACGTGACTGATCATGCACTGATCACGTGACTGATCATGCACTGATCACGTGGCTATCATGCACTGATCACGTGCCTGGTCATGCACAGATTACATAACTGATCATGCACTGAACACGTGACTGATCATGCACAGATCACGTGTCTATCATGCACTACTCACCTGGCTGATCATGCAATGATCATGTAGCTACCATGTACCGGTCAAGTGACTGATCATACACCCATCAGGTGACGGATCATGCACTGATCACGTGGCTATCATGCACTGATCACGTGACTGATCATGCACTGTTCACGAGACTCATCATGCACTGATCACGTGGATATCATGCAATGATCACGTGTTTGATCATACACTGTTCACGTGTCTGACCATGCACTGCTCACGTGGCTGATCATACACTGTTCACGTAACTGATCATGCACTGATCTCGGGGATATCATGCACTGATCACGTGGCTGAACATGCACTGTTCACGTGGCTTATCACACACCTGTCACGTGACTGATCATGCACTGATCACGTGGCACTCATGCATTGATCACGTGGCTGATCATACTCTGCTCACGTAACTGATCAGGCACACATCACGTGGCTATCATGCACTTCTCACCTGGCTGGTCATGCAATGTTCACCTAGCTACCATATACTGGTCACGTGACTGATCATGCTCAGATCACGTAAATGATCATGCACTGTTCAGTTGACTGATCATGTACTGATCACGTGACTGATCATGCACTGATCACGTGGCTATCATGCACTGCTCACGTGGCTGATCATGCACTGATCACGTGACTGATCATGCACTGCTCACGTAGCTGATCATGCACTGATCACGTGGCTGATCATGCAATGATCACGTAGCAACCATGTACTGGTCACGTGACTGATCATGCACTGATCACGTAATTAATCCTGCACTGATCACCTGACTCATCATGCACTGATCACGTGGCTGATCACACACGTATCACGTGACTGATCATGCACTGATCACGTGGCTATCATGCATTAAGCACGTGGCTATCATTCACTGATCACGTGGATATCATGCACTGATCACGTGGCTGATCACACACGTATCACATGGCTGATCATGCACTGATCACGTGGCTATCATGCACTGATCACGTGGCTGATCATGCAATGATCACGTAGCTACCATGTACTGGTCTCGTGACTGATCATGCACTGATCACGTAATTGATCCTGCACTGATCACGTGGCTCATCACGCACTGATCCGTTGGCTGATCACACACGTATCACGTGACTGATCATGTACAGATCACGTGACTAATCATGCAGTGATCACGTGGCTATCGTGCACTACTCACGTGGCTGATCATGCAATGATCATGTAGCTACCATGTACAGGTCACGTGAATGATCATACACCCATCAGGTGACTGATCATGCACTGATCACGTGGCTATCATGCACTGATCACGAGACTGATCATGCACTGATCACGTCTATATCATGCACTGATCACATGACTGCCCATGCACTGATCACGTGGATGATCATACACTAATCATGTGACAGATCATGCACTGATTACGTGGCTGATCATGCACTGATACCGTGACTGAGCATGGACTGATCACATGCCTATCATGTAGTGATCACGTGACTTAATGGCGCTGATCATGTGACTGATCATGCGCTGATCATGTTTGCTATCATACACTGATCATGTGCCTCTGGAGGCAATAAAAAAAGAGCTGAGTAGGCACGAGTCAAACAGTCAGCAGGCAATAATCATGGAACTCAGCTGTGAGGAATCATGCTGCTCAGCTGGCAATAATCAAGGAGCTGAGCAGGCAGAAATTACGCAGCACAGCTGGCAATTGTCAAGCACATGACAGGCAGGAATCATGCAGCTCAGCTGGCAATTGTCAAGCAGATGAGCAGACAGGAATCACGCAGCTCAGCAGACCCTGATCACGTGACTGAGCATGCACTGTTCACGTGGCTGATCATACTCTGCTCACGTAACTCATCATGCACACATCACGTGGCTATCATGCACTGCTCACGTGGTTCGTCATGGAATGATCACGAAGCTACCGTATACTGGTCACGTGACTGATCATGTACTGATCACGTGACTGATCATGCACTGATCACATGGCTCATCACGCACACATCCGGTGGCTCATCACACACGTATCACGTGACTGATCATGTACAGATCACGTGACTGATCATGAAGTGATCACGTGGCTATCCTGCACTTATCACTTGGATATCATGCACTGATCACGTGGCTGATCACACACGTATCACGTGACTGATCATGCACTGATCACGTGGCTATCATGCACTGATCACGTGGCTATCATGCACTGATATCATGCACTGGTCACGTGGCTTATCACACACGTATCACGTGACTGATCATGCACTGATCACGTGACTGATCATGCACTGATCACGTGGCTGATCATGCACTGATCACGTGACTGATCATGCACTGATCACATGGCTGATCATGCACTGCTCACGTGACTGATCATGCAATGATCACGCAGCTACAATATACTGGTCACATGACTGATCATGCACTGATCACGTAATTGATCATGCACTGATCACCTGGCTTATCATGCATTGATTATGTGATTCATCATGTGCTGATCATGTTTGCTGTCATACACTGATCATGTGCCTCTGGAGGCAATGAACAAAGAGCTGAGTAGGCAGGAATCAGAAGGCAATAATTATGGAACTCAGCTCTGAGAAATCATGCTGCTCAGCTGGCAATAATCAAGTAGATGAGCAGGAAGGAATTACGCAGCACAGGTGGCAATTGTCAAGGAGATGGCAGGCAGGAATCGTGCAGCTCAGCTGGCAATTGTCAAGCAGATGAGCAGACAGTAATCACGCAGCTCAGCAGGCCCTGATCACGTGACTGAGCATGCACTGTTCACATGGCTGATTACACACCTATCACATTACTGATCATGCACTGATCACGTGGCACTCATGCATTGATCACGTGGCTGATCATACTCTGCTCACGTAACTGATCATGCACACATCACGTGGCTATCATGCACTTCTCACCTGGCTGGTCATGCAATGTTCACCTAGCTACCATATACTGGTCACGTGACTGATCATGCTCAGATCACGTAAATGATCATGCACTGTTCAGTTGACTGATCATGTACTGATCACGTGACTGATCATGCACTGATCACGTGGCTATCATGCACTGCTCACGTGGCTGATCATGCACTGATCACGTGACTGATCATGCACTGCTCACGTAGCTGATCATGCACTGATCACGTGGCTGATCATGCAATGATCACGTAGCAACCATGTACTGGTCACGTGACTGATCATGCACTGATCACGTAATTAATCCTGCACTGATCACCTGACTCATCATGCACTGATCACGTGGCTATCATGCACTGCTCATGTGACTAATCATGCAATGATCACGCAGCTACCATGTACTGGTCACATGACTGATCATGCACTGATCACATAATTGATCATGCACCCATCACATGGCTTATCATGCATTGATTATGTGACTGATCATGTGCTGATCATGTTTGGTGTCACACACTGATCATGTGCCTCTGGAGGCAATGAACATAGAGCTGAGTAGGCAGGAATCAGTCAGCAGGCTATAATCATGGAACTCACCTGTGAGAAATCATGTTGCTCAGCTGGCAATAATCAAGTAGATGAGCAGGCAGGAATTACGCAGCACAGGTGGCAATTGTCAAGGAGACGACAGGCAGGAATCGTGCAGCTCAGCTGGAAATTGTCAAGCAGATGAGCAGACAGTAATCACGCAGCTCAGCAGGCCCTGATCACGTGACTGAGCATGCACTGTTCACGTGGATGATCACACACCTATCACGTGACTGATCATGCACTGATCATGTGACTGATCATGCACTGATCACGTGGCTATAATGCACTGATTACATGGCTGGACATACACTGATCACGTGCCTGGTCATGCACTGATCACGTGGCTGATCATGCACTGATCACGTGACTGATCCTGCACTGATCTCGTGTCTGATCATGCACTGATCACGTGGCAATCATGCTCTGCTCACGTGGCTGATCATGCAGTGATCACGTGGCTATCATGCACTACTCACGTGGCTGATCATGCAATGATCATGTAGCTACCATGTACAGGTCACGTGAATGATCATACACCCATCAGGTGACTGATCATGCACTGATCACGTGGCCATCATGCACTGATCACGAGACTGATCATGCACTGATCACGTCTATATCATGCACTGATCACATGACTGCCCATGCACTGATCACGTGGATGATCATACACTACTCATGTGACAGATCATGCACTGATCACGTGGCTGATCATGCACTGATACCGTGACTGAGCATGGACTGATCACATGACTATCATGTAGTGATCACGTGACTTAATGTCGCTGATCATGTGACTGATCATGCGCTGATCATGTTTGCTTTCATACACTGATCATGTGCCTCTGGAGGCAATAAACAAAGAGCTGAGTAGGCATGAATCAAACAGTCAGGAGGCAATAATCATGGAACTCAGCTGTGAGGAATCATGCTGTTCAGCTGGCAATAATCAAGGAGCTGAGCAGGCAGAAATTACACAGCACAGCTGGCAATTGTCAAGCACATGACAGGCAGGAATCGTGCAGCTCAGCTGGCAATTGTCAAGCAGATGAGCAGACAGTAATCACGCAGCTCAGCAGGCCCGGATCACGTCACTGAGCATGCACTGTTCACGTGGCTGATCATACACTGATCACGTGATTGATCATGCACTGATCACTTGGATATCATGCACTGATCACGTGGCTGATCATACACTGTTCACGTGTCTGACCATGCACTGATCACGTGGCTCATCATACACTGCTCACGTAACTGATCATGCACTGATCACGTGGCTATCATGCACTGAATACGTGGCTGAACATGCACTGATCACGTGGCTGATCATATTCTGCTCATGTAACTCATCATGCACACATCACATTTCTATCATGCACTGCTCACGTGGCTCGTCATGGAATGATCACGTAGCTACCATATACTGGTCACGTGACTGATCATGCACAGATCACGTAAATGATCATGCACTGTTCACGTGACTGATCATGTACTGATCACGTGACTGATCATGCACTGATCACGTGACTGATCATGCACTGATCACGTAATTGATCATGCAATTATCATTTGGCTGATTATGCACTGATCACGTGGCTGATCATACACTGATCACGTGACTGATCATGCACTGATCACGTGACTGATCATGCACTGATCACATGGCTCATCACGCACTCATCAGGTGGCTCATCACACACGTATCACGTGACTGATCATGTACAGATCACGTAAATAATCATGAAGTGATCACGTGGCTATCCTGCACTGAACACGTGGATAACATGCACTGATCACGTGGCTGATCACACACGTATCACGTGACTGATCATGCACGGATCACGTGGCTATCATGCACTGATCACGTGGCTATCATGCACTGATCACGTGGCTATCATGCAGTGATCACGTGGCTGATCAGGCAATGATCACGTAGCTAACATGCACTGGTCACGTGACTGATCATGCACTGATCAGGTAACTGATCATGCACTGATCAAGTGACTGATCATGCACAGATCACGTGACTGATCATGCACAGATCACGTGACTGATCATGCACTGATCACGTGGCTATCATGCACTGCTCATGTGACTGATCATGCAATGATCACGCAGCTACCATGTACTGGTCACATGACTGATCATGCACTGATCACATAATTGATCATGCACTGATCACATGGCTTATCATGCATTGATTATGTGACTGATCATGTGCTGATCATGTTTGGTGTCACACACTGATCATGTGCCTCTGGAGGCAATGAACATAGAGCTGAGTAGGCAGGAATCAGTCAGCAGGCTATAATCATGGAATTCACCTGTGAGAAATCATGTTGCTCAGCTGGCAATAATCAAGTAGAGGAGCAGGCAGGAATTACACAGCTCAGCTGGAAATTGTCAAGCAGATGAGCAGACAGTAATCACGCAGCTCAGCAGGCCCTGATCACGTGACTGAGCATGCACTGTTCACGTGGATGATCACACACCTATCACGTGACTGATCATGCACTGATCACGTGACTGATCATGCACTGATCTCGTGTCTGATCATGCACTGATCACGTGGCAATCATGCTCTGCTCACGTGGCTGATCATGCAGTGATCACGTGGCTATCATGCACTACTCACGTGGCTGATCATGCAATGATCATGTAGCTACCATGTACAGGTCACGTGAATGATCATACACCCATCAGGTGACTGATCATGCACTGATCACGTGGCTATCATGCACTGATCACGAGACTGATCATGCACTGATCACGTCTATATCATGCACTGATCACATGACTGCCCATGCACTGATCACGTGGATGATCATACACTACTCATGTGACAGATCATGCACTGATCACGTGGCTGATCATGCACTGATACCGTGATTGAGCATGGACTGATCACATGACTATCATGTAGTGATCACGTGACTTAATGGCGCTGATCATGTGACTGATCATGCGCTGATCATGTTTGCTATCATACACTGATCATGTGCCTCTGGAGGCAATAAACAAAGAGCTGAGTAGGCACGAATCAAACAGTCAGCAGGCAATAATCATGGAACTCAGCTGTGAGGAATCATGCTGCTCAGCTGGCAATAATCAAGCAGCTGAGCAGGCAGGAATTACACAGCACAGCTGGCAATTGTCAAGCAGATGACAGGCAGGAATCGTGCAGCTCAGCTGGCAATTGTCAAGCAGATGAGCGGACACTAATCACGCAGCTCAGCAGGCCCGGATCACGTGACTGAGCATGCACTGTTCACGTGGCTGATCATACACTGATCACGTGATTGATCATGCACTGATCACATGGATATCATGCACTGATCACGTGGCTGATCATACACTGTTCACGTGTCTGACCATGCACTGATCACGGGGCTGATCATACACTGCTCACGTAACTGATCATGCACTGATCACGTGGCTATCATGCACTGATCACGTGACTGATCATGCACTGTTCACGTGGCTGATCATACACTGTTCACGTAACTGATCATGCACTGATCACGTGGCTATCATGCACTGAATACGTGGCTGAACATGCACTGTTCACGTGGCTGATCACACACCTGTCACGTGACATAACATGCACTGATCACATGGCACTCATGCACTGATCACGTGGCTGATCATACTCTGCTCATGTAACTCATCATGCACACATCACGTTTCTATCATGCACTGCTCACGTGGCTCGTCATGGAATGATCACGTAGCTACCATATACTGGTCACGTGACTGATCATGCACAGATCACGTAAATGATCATGCACTGTTCACGTTACTGATCATGTACTGATCACGTGACTGATCATGCACTGATCATGTGACTGATCATGCACTGATCACGTAATTGATCATGCAATTATCATTTGGCTGATCATGCACTGATCACGTGGCTGATCATACACTGATCACGTGACTGATCATGCACTGATCACGTGACTGATCATGCACTGATCACATGGCTCATCACGCACTCATCCTGTGGCTCATCACACACGTATCACGTGACTGATCATGTACAGATCACGTAAATAATCATGAAGATATCACGTGGCTATCCTGCACTGAACACGTGGATAACATGCACTGATCACGTGGCTGATCACAAACGTATCACGTGACTGATCATGCACTGATCACGTGGCTATCATGCACTTATCAAGTGGCTAAACATGGAATGATCACGTAGCTACCATGCACTGGTCACGTGACTGATCATGCACTGATCAGGTAATTGATCATGCACTGATCACGTGGCTGATGACACACGTATCACGTGACTGATCATGCACTGATCACGTGGCTATCATGCACTGATCAAGTGGCTGATCAGGAATGATCACGTAGCTACAATGCACTGCTCACGTGACTGATCATGCACTGATCAGGTAATTGATCATGCACTGATCACGTGACTGATCATGCACAGATAACGTGACTGATCATGCACAGATCACGTGACTGATCATGCACTGATCACGTGGCTATCATGCACTGCTCACGTGGCTGATCATGCAATGATCACGCAGCTACCATGTACTGGTCACATGACTGATCATGCACTGATCACATAATTGATCATGCACTGATCACCTGGCTTATCATGCATTGATCATGTGACTGATCATACACTGTTCATGTAACTGATCATGCACTGATCACGTGGCTATCATGCACTGAATACGTGGCTGAACATGCACTGTTCACGTGGCTGATCACACACCTGTCACGTGACATACCATGCACTGATCACGTGGCACTCATGTACTGATCACGTGGCTGATCATACTCTGCTCACGTAACTCATCATGCACACATCACGTGGCTATCATGCACTGCTCACGTGGTTCGTCATGGAATGATCACGAAGCTACCATATACTGGTCACGTGACTAATCATGCACAGATCACTTTTCTGAGCATGCACTGTTCACGTAGCTGGTCACACACCTATCACGTGAATGATCATGCACTGATCACGTGGCTCTCATGCACTGATCACGTGATTGCGCATGCACTGATCACGTAATTGTATGCACTGCTCACGTGGCTATCATGCACTGATGACATGGCTGATCATGCACTGATCACGTAGCTATCTTGCACTGGTCACTTGGCTGATCATACACTCATCACGGGACTGATCGTGCACTGATTGCGGCGCTATCATGCATTGGCTACATGACTCCACATGCACTGATCACGTGCATGATCATGCACTGATCACGTGACTGACCATGCACTGATCACGTGACTGATCATGCACTGATCACGTGGCTATCATGCACTGATCATTTGGCTGGTCATACACTGATCATGTGCCTGGTCATGCATTGATCATGTGGCTGATCATGCACTGCTCACGTGTCTGGTCATGCAATGATCACGTAGCTACCATATACTGGTCACCCGACTGATCATGAACAGATCACGTAAATGATCATGCACTGTTCCCGTGACTGATCATGTACTGATCACGTGACTGATCATGCACTGATCACGTGGCTATCATGCTCTCCTCATGTGGGTGATCATGCAATGATCACGTAGCAACCATGTACTGGTCACCTGACTGATCATGCACTGATCATGTAATTGATCCAGCACTGATCACGTGGCTCATCATGCACTGATCACGTGACTGTTCATGCACTGATCACTTGACTGATCATGCACTGATCACGTGGCTATAATGCCCTGATTACGGGGCTGATCATACACTTTTCACGTGCCTGGTCATGCACAGATCACGTGACTAATCATGAACTTATCACGTGGCTATCATGCACTGATCACGTGGCTGATCATCCACTGATCACGTGACTGATAATGCACTGATCACGTGACTGATCATGCACTGATCACGTGGCTATCATGCACTGATATCATGCACTGATCACGTGGCTGATCACACCCGTATCATGTGACTGATCATGCACTGATCACGTGGCTATCATGCACTGATCACGTGGCTATCATGCACTGATATCATGCACTGGTCACGTGGCTTATCACACACGTATCACGTGACTGATCATGCACTGATCACGTGGCTATCATGCACAGATCACGTGGCTGATCATGCCCTGATCACGTAGCTACCATGTACTGGTCACGTGACTGATCATGCACTGATCACGTGGCTGATCATGCACTGATCACGTGATTGATCATGCACTGATCACGTGGCTGATCATGCACTGCTCACGTGACTGATCATGCAATGATCACGCAGCTACAATGTACTGGTCACATGACTGATCATGCACTGATCACGTAATTGATCATGCACTGATCACCTGGCTTATCATGCATTGATTATGTGATTCATCATGTCCTGATCATGTTTGCTGTCATACACTGATCATGTGCCTCTGGAGGCAATGAACAAAGAGCTGAGTAGGCAGGAATCAGAAGGCAATAATTATGGAACTCAGCTCTGAGAAATCATGCTGCTCAGCTGGCAATAATCAAGTAGATGAGCAGGAAGGAATTACGCAGCACAGGTGGCAATTGTCAAGGAGATGACAGGCAGGAATCGTACAGCTCAGCTGGCAATTGTCAAGCAGATGAGCAGACAGTAATCACGAAGCTCAGCAGGCCCTGATCACGTGACTGAGCATGCACTGTTCACGTCGCTGATCACACACTTATCACGTGAATGATCATGCACTGATCACGTGGTTCTCATGCACAGATCACGTGATTGCGCATGCACTGATCACGTAATTGTATGCACTGCTCACGTGGCTATCATACACTGATCACGTGGCTGATCACACATGTATCACGTGACTGATCATGCACTGATCACGTGACTGATCATGCACTGATCACGTGGCTATCATGCACTGATCACGTGACTGATCATGCACTGTTCACGAGACTCATCATGCACTGATCACGTGGATATCATGCAATGATCACGTGTTTGATCATACACTGTTCACGTGTCTGACCATGCACTGCTCACGTGGCTGATCATACACTGTTCACGTAACTGATCATGCACTGATCTCGTGGATATCATGCACTGATCACGTGGCTGAACATGCACTGTTCACGTGGCTTATCACACACCTGTCACGTGACTGATCATGCACTGATCACGTGGCACTCATGCATTGATCACGTGGCTGATCATACTCTGCTCACGTAACTGATCATGCACACATCACGTGGCTATCATGCACTTCTCACCTGGCTGGTCATGCAATGTTCACCTAGCTACCATATACTGGTCACGTGTCTGATCATGCTCAGATCACGTAAATGATCATGGACTGTTCAGTTGACTGATCATGTACTGATCAAGTGACTGATCATGCACTGATCACGTGGCTATCATGCACTGCTCACGTGGCTGATCATGCACTGATCACGTGACTGATCATGCACTGGTCACGTAGCTGATCATGCACTGATCACGTAGCAACCATGTACTGGTCACGTGACTGATCATGCACTGATCACGTAATTAATCCTGCACTGATCACCTGACTCATCATGCACTGATCACGTGGCTGATCACACACGTATCACGTGACTGATCATGCACTGATCACGTGGCTATCATGCATTAAGCACGTGGCTATCATTCACTGATCACGTGGATATCATGCACTGATCACGTGGCTGATCACACACGTATCACATGACTGATCATGCACTGATCACGAGGCTATCATGCACTGATCACGTGGCTGATCATGCAATGATCACGTAGCTACCATGTACTGGTCTTGTGACTGATCATGCACTGATCACGTAATTGATCCTGCACTGATCACGTGGCTCATCACGCACTGATCCGTTGGCTGATCACACACGTATCACGTGACTGATCATGTACAGATCACGTGACTAATCATGCAGTGATCACGTGGCTATCGTGCACTACTCACGTGGCTGATCATGCAATGATCATGTAGCTACCATGTACAGGTCACGTGAATGATCATACACCCATCAGGTTACTGATCATGCACTGATCACGTGGCCATCATGCACTGATCACGTGGCTATCATGCACTGCTCACGTGGTTCGTCATGGAATGATCACGAAGCTACCATTTACTGGTCACGTGACTGATCATGTACTGATCACGTGACTGATCATGCACTGATCACGTTGCTATCATGCTCTGCTCACGTGGCTGATCATGCAACGATCACGTAGCAACCATGTACTGGTCTCGTGACTGATCATGCACTGATCACGTAATTGATCCTACACTGATCACGTGGCTCATCACGCACTGATCCGTTGGCTGATCACACACGTATCACGTGACTGATCATGTACAGATCACGTGACTAATCATGAAGTGATCACGTGGCTATCCTGCACTTATCACTTGGATATCATGCACTGATCACGTGGCTGATCACACACGTATCACGTGACTGATCATGCACTGATCACGTGGCTATCATGCACTGATCACGTGGCTATCATGCACTGATATCATGCACTGGTCACGTGGCTTATCACACACGTATCACGTGACTGATCATGCACTGCTCACGTGGCTATCATGCACAGAATACGTGGCTGATCATGTCCTGATCACGTAGCTACCATGTACTGGTCACGTGACTGATCATGCACTGATTACGTGGCTGATCATGCACTGATCACGTGACTGATCATGCACTGATCACGTGGCTGATCATGCACTGCTCACGTGACTGATCATGCAATGATCACGCAGCTACAATGTACTGGTCACATGAATGATCATGCACTGATCACGTAATTGATCATGCACTGATCACCTGGCTTATCATGCATTGATTATGTGATTCATCATGTGCTGATCATGTTTGCTGTCATACACTGATCATGTGCCTCTGGAGGCAATGAACAAAGAGCTGAGTAGGCAGGAATCAGTAGGCAATAATTATGGAACTCAGCTCTGAGAAATCATGCTGCTCAGCTGGCAATAATCAAGTAGATGAGCAGGAAGGAATTACGCAGCACAGGTGGCAATTGTCAAGGAGATGACAGGCAGGAATCGTACAGCTCAGCTGGCAATTGTCAAGCAGATGAGCAGACAGTAATCACGAAGCTCAGCAGGCCCTGATCACGTGACTGAGCATGCACTGTTCACGTCGCTGATCACACACTTATCACGTGAATGATCATGCACTGATCACGTGGTTCTCATGCACAGATCACGTGCTTGCGCATGCACTGATCTCGTAATTGTATGCACTGCTCACGTGGCTATCATACACTGATCACGTGGCTGATCACAAATGTATCACGTGACTGATCATGCACTGATCACGTGACTGATCATGCACTGATCACGTGGCTATCATGCACTGATCACGTGACTGATCATGCACTGATCACGTGACTGATCATGCACTGTTCACGAGACTCATCATGCACTGATCACGTGGATATCATGCAATGATCACGTGTTTGATCATACACTGTTCACGTGTCTGACCATGCACTGCTCACGTGGCTGATCATACACTGTTCACGTAACTGATCATGCACTGATCTCGTGGATATCATGCACTGATCACGTGGCTGAACATGCACTGTTCACGTGGCTTATCACACACCTGTCACGTGACTGATCATGCACTGATCACGTGGCACTCATGCATTGATCACGTGGCTGATCATACTCTGCTCACATAACTGATCATGCACACATCACGTGGCTATCATGCACTTCTCACCTGGCTGGTCATGCAATGCTCACCTAGCTACCATATACTGGTCACGTGACTGATCATGCTCAGATCACGTAAATGATCATGCACTGTTCAGTTGACTGATCATGTACTGATCACGTGACTGATCATGCACTGATCACGTGGCTATCATGCACTGCTCACGTGGCTGATCATGCACTGCTCACGTAGCTGATCATGCACTGATCACGTGGCTGATCATGCAATGATCACGTAGCAACCATGTACTGGTCACGTGACTGATCATGCACTGATCACGTAATTAATCCTGCACTGATCACCTGACTCATCATGCACTGATCACGTGGCTGATCAAACACGTATCACGTGACTGATCATGCACTGATCACGTGGCTATCATGCACTGAATACCTGGCTGAACATGCACTGATCACGTGGCTGATCATACTCTGCTCATGTAACTCATCATGCACACATCACGTTTCTATCATGCACTGCTCACGTGGCTCGTCATGGAATGATCACGTAGCTACCATATACTGGTCACGTGACTGATCATGCACAGATCACGTAAATGATCATGCACTGTTCACGTGACTGATCATGTACTGATCACGTGACTGATCATGCACTGATCACGTGACTGATCATGCACTGATCACGTAATTGATCATGCAATTATCATTTGGCTGATCATGCACTGATCACGTGGCTGATCATACACTGATCACGTGACTGATCATGCACTGATCACGTGACTGATCATGCACTGATCACATGGCTCATCACGCACTCATCCGGTGGCTCATCACACACGTATCACGTGACTATTCATGTACAGATCACGTAAATAATCATGAAGTGATCACGTGGCTATCCTGCACTGAACACGTGGATAACATGCACTGATCACGTGGCTGATCACACACGTATCACGTGACTGATCATGCACTGATCACGTGGCTATCATGCACTGATCACGTGGCTATCATGCACTGATCACGTGGCTATCATGCAGTGATCACGTGGCTGATCATGGAATGATCACGTAGCTACCATGCACTGGTCACGTGACTGATCATGCACAGATCACGTGACTGATCATGCACAGATCACGTGACTGATCATGCACTGATCTCGTGGCTATCATGCACTGCTCACGTGACTGATCATGCAATGATCACGCGGCTACCATGTACTGGTCACGTGACTGATCATGCACTGATCACGTGGCTATCATGCACTGATCACGTGGCTATCATGCACTGATCACGTGGCTGATCATGCAATGATCACGTAGCTACCATGCACTGGTCACGTGGCTGATCATGCACTGATCAGGTAACTGATCATGCACTGATCAAGTGACTGATCATGCACAGATCACGTGACTGATCATGCACAGATCACGTGACTGATCATGCACTGATCTCGTGGCTATCATGCACTGCTCATGTGACTGATCATGCAATGATCACGCAGCTACCATGTACTGGTCACATGACTGATATTGCACTGATCACATAATTGATCATGCACTCATCACATGGCTTATCATGCATTGATTATGTGACTGATCATGTGCTGATCATGTTTGGTGTCACACACTGATCATGTGCCTCTGGAGGCAATGAACATAGAGCTGAGTAGGCAGGAATCAGTCAGCAGGCTATAATCATGGAACTCACCTGTGAGAAATCATGTTGCTCAGCTGGCAATAATCAAGTAGATGAGCAGGCAGGAATTACGCAGCACAGGTGGCAATTGTCAAGGAGACGACAGGCAGGAATCGTGCAGCTCAGCTGGAAATTGTCAAGCAGATGAGCAGACAGTAATCACGCAGCTCAGCAGGCCCTGATCACGTGACTGAGCATGCACTGTTCACGTGGATGATCACACACCTATCACGTGACTGATCATGCACTGATCATGTGACTGATCATGCACTGATCACGTGGCTATAATGCACTGATTACATGGCTGGACATACACTGATCACGTGCCTGGTCATGCACTGATCACGTGGCTGATCATGCACTGATCACGTGACTGATCCTGCACTGATCTCGTGTCTGATCATGCACTGATCACGTGGCAATCATGCTCTGCTCACGTGGCTGATCATGCAGTGATCACGTGGCTATCATGCACTACTCACGTGGCTGATCATGCAATGATCATGTAGCTACCATGTACAGGTCACGTGAATGATCATACACCCATCAGGTGACTGATCATGCACTGATCACGTGGCCATCATGCACTGATCACGAGACTGATCATGCACTGATCACGTCTATATCATGCACTGATCACATGACTGCCCATGCACTGATCACGTGGATGATCATACACTACTCATGTGACAGATCATGCACTGATCACGTGGCTGATCATGCACTGATACCGTGACTGAGCATGGACTGATCACATGACTATCATGTAGTGATCACGTGACTTAATGGCGCTGATCATGTGACTGATCATGCGCTGATCATGTTTGCTTTCATACACTGATCATGTGCCTCTGGAGGCAATAAACAAAGAGCTGAGTAGGCATGAATCAAACAGTCAGGAGGCAATAATCATGGAACTCAGCTGTGAGGAATCATGCTGTTCAGCTGGCAATAATCAAGGAGCTGAGCAGGCAGAAATTACACAGCACAGCTGGCAATTGTCAAGCACATGACAGGCAGGAATCGTGCAGCTCAGCTGGCAATTGTCAAGCAGATGAGCAGACAGTAATCACGCAGCTCAGCAGGCCCGGATCACGTCACTGAGCATGCACTGTTCACGTGGCTGATCATACACTGATCACGTGATTGATCATGCACTGATCACTTGGATATCACGCACTGATCACGTGGCTGATCATACACTGTTCACGTGTCTGACCATGCACTGATCACGTGGCTCATCATACACTGCTCACGTAACTGATCATGCACTGATCACGTGGCTATCATGCACTGAATACGTGGCTGAACATGCACTGATCACGTGGCTGATCATACTCTGCTCATGTAACTCATCATGCACACATCACGTTTCTATCATGCACTGCTCACGTGGCTCGTCATGGAATGATCACATAGCTACCATATACTGGTCACGTGACTGATCATGCACAGATCACGTAAATGATCATGCACTGTTCACGTGACTGATCATGTACTGATCACGTGACTGATCATGCACTGATCACGTAATTGATCATGCAATTTTCATTTGGCTGATCATGCACTGATCACGTGGCTGATCATACACTGATCACGTGACTGATCATGCACTGATCACGTGACTGATCATGCACTGATCACCTGGCTTATCATGCATTGATTATGTGACTGATCATGTGCTGATCATGTTTGGTGTCACACACTGATCATGTGCCTCTGGAGGCTATGAACATAGAGCTGAGTAGGCAGGAATCAGTCAGCAGGCTATAATCATGGAACTCACCTGTGAGAAATCATGTTGCTCAGCTGGCAATAATCAAGTAGATGAGCAGGCAGGAATTACACAGCTCAGCTGGAAATTGTCAAGAAGATGAGCAGACAGTAATCACGCAGCTCAGCAGGCCCTGATCACGTGACTGAGCATGCACTGTTCACGTGGATTATCACACACCTATCACGTGACTGATCATGTACTGATCACGTGGCTGATCATGCACTGATCACGTGACTGATCCTGCACTGATCTCGTGTCTGATCATGCACTGATCATGTGGCAATCATGCTCTGCTCACGTGGCTGATCATGCAGTGATCACGTGGCTATCATGCACTACTCACGTGGCTGATCATGCAAAGATCATGTAGCTACCATGTACAGGTCACGTGAATGATCATACACCCATCAGGTGACTGATCATGCACTGATCACGTGGCCATCATGCACTGATCACGAGACTGATCATGCACTGATCACGTCTATATCATGCACTGATCACATGACTGCCCATGCACTGATCACGTGGCTGATCATACACTAATCATGTGACAGATCATGCACTGATCACGTGGCTGATCATGCACTGATACTGTGACTGAGCATGGACTGATCACATGACTATCATGTAGTGATCACGTGACTTAATGGCGCTGATCATGTGACTGATCATGCGCTGATCATGTTTGCTATCATACACTGATCATGTGCCTCTGGAGGCAATAAAAAAAGAGCTGAGTAGGCATGAATCAAACAGTCAGGAGGCAATAATCATGGAACTCAGCTGTGAGGAATCATGCTGCTCAGCTGGCAATAATCAAGGAGCTGAGCAGGCAGAAATTACGCAGCACAGCTGGCAATTGTCAAGCACATGACAGGCAGGAATCGTGCAGCTCAGCTGGCAATTGTCAAGCAGATGAGCAGACAGTAATCACGCAGCTCAGCAGGCCCGGACCACGTGACTGAGCATGCACTGTTCACGTGGCTGATCATACACTGATCACGTGATTGATCATGCACTGATCACTTGGATATCATGCACTGATCACGTGGCTGATCATACACTGTTCACGTGTACGACCATGCACTGATCACGTGGCTGATCATACACTGCTCACGTAACTGATCATGCACTGATCACGTGGCTATCATGCACTGAATACGTGGCTGAACATGCACTGTTCACGTGGCTGATCACACACCTGTCACGTGACATAACATGCACTGATCACGTGGCACTCATGCACTG
This sequence comes from Bos taurus, assembly GCF_002263795.3. NCBI lineage: Eukaryota > Metazoa > Chordata > Mammalia > Artiodactyla > Bovidae > Bos > Bos taurus. Next base: position 154,314 of record NW_020190240.1, read on the forward strand.
ATCACGTGGCTGATCATACTCTGCTCATGTAACTCATCATGCACACATCACGTTTCTATCATGCACTGCTCACGTGGCTCGTCATGGAATGATCACGTAGCTACCATATACTGGTCACGTGACTGATCATGCACAGATCACGTAAATGATCATGCACTGTTCACGTGACTGATCATGTACTGATCACGTGACTGATCATGCACTGATCACGTGACTGATCATGCACTGATCACGTGACTGATCATGCACTGATCACATGGCTCATCACGCACTCATCCGGTGGCTCATCACACACGTATCACGTGACTGATCATGTACAGATCACGTAAATAATCATGAAGAGATCACGTGACTATCTTGCACTGAACAAGTGCATAACATGCACTGATCACGTGGCTGATCACACACGTATCACGTGACTGATCATGCACTGATCACGTGGCTATCATGCACAGATCATGTGGCTATCATGCACTGATCAAGTGGCTAATCATGGAATGATCACGTAGCTACCATGCACTGGTCACGTGACTGATCATGCACTGATCAGGTAATTGATCATGCACTGATCACGTGGCTGATGACACACGTATCACGTGACTGATCATGCACTGATCACGTGGCTATCATGCACTGATCAAGTGGCTGATCATGGAATGATCACGTAGCTACCATGCACTGCTCACGAGACTGATCATGCACTGATCAGGTAATTGATCATGCACTGATCACGTGATTGATCATGCACAGATAACGTGACTGATCATGCACAGATCACGTGACTGATCATGCACTGATCACATGGCTATCATGCACTGCTCACGTGGCTGATCATGCAATGATCACGCAGCTACCATGTACTGGTCACATGACTGATCATGCACTGATCACATAATTGATCATGCACTGATCACCTGGCTTATCATGCATTGATCATGTGACTGATCATACACTGTTCATGTAACTGATCATGCACTGATCACGTGGCTATCATGCACTGAATACGTGGCTGAACATGCACTGTTCACGTGGCTGATCACACACCTGTCACGTGACATACCATGCACTGATCACGTGGCACTCATGTACTGATCACGTGGCTGATCATACTCTGCTCACGTAACTCATCATGCACACATCACGTGGCTATCATGCACTGCTCACGTGGTTCGTCATGGAATGATCACGAAGCTACCATATACTGGTCACGTGACTAATCATGCACAGATCACTTTTCTGAGCATGCACTGTTCACGTAGCTGATCACACACCTATCACGTGAATGATCATGCACTGATCACGTGGCTCTCATGCACTGATCACGTGATTGCGCATGCACTGATCACGTAATTGTATGCACTGCTCACGTGGCTATCATGCACTGATGACGTGGCTGATCATGCACTGATCACGTAGCTATCTTGCACTGGTCACTTGGCTGATCATACACTCATCACGGGACTGATCGTGCACTGATTGCGGCGCTATCATGCATTGGCTACATGACTCCACATGCACTGATCACGTGCATGATCATGCACTGATCACGTGACTGACCATGCACTGATCACGTGACTGATCATGCACTGATCACGTGGCTATCATGCACTGATCATTTGGCTGGTCATACACTGATCATGTGCCTGGTCATGCATTGATCATGTGGCTGATCATGCACTGCTCACGTGTCTGGTCATGCAATGATCACGTAGCTACCATATACTGGTCACCCGACTGATCATGCACAGATCACGTAAATGATCATGCACTGTTCCCGTGACTGATCATGTACTGATCACGTGACTGATCATGCACTGATCACGTGGCTATCATGCTCTCCTCACGTGGGTGATCATGCAATGATCACGTAGCAACCATGTATTGGTCACCTGACTGATCATGCACTGATCATGTAATTGATCCAGCACTGATCACGTGGCTCATCATGCACTGATCACGTGACTGTTCATGCACTGATCACTTGACTGATCATGCACTGATCACGTGGCTATAATGCCCTGATTACGGGGCTGATCATACACTTTTCACGTGCCTGGTCATGCACAGATGACGTGACTAATCATGAACTTATCACGTGGCTATCATGCACTGATCACGTGGCTGATCATCCACTGATCACGTGACTGATAATGCACTGATCACGTGACTGATCATGCACTGATCACGTGGCTATCATGCACTGATCACGTGCCTTGTCATGCACAGATTACATAACTGATCATGCACTGAACACGTGACTGATCATGCACTGATCACGTGACTGATAATGCACTGATCACGTGACTGATCATGCACTGATCACGTGGCTATCATGCACTGATCACGTGCCTGGTCATGCAAAGATTACATAACTGATCATGCACTGAACACATGACTGATCATGCACTGATCACGTGTCTATCATGCACTACTCACCTGGCTGATCATGCAATGATCATATAGCTACCATGTACCGGTCAAGTGACTGATCATACACCCATCAGGTGACGGATCATGCACGGATCACGTGGCTATCATGCACTGATCACGGGACTGATCATGCACTGTTCACGAGACTCATCATGCACTGATCACGTGGATATCATGCAATGATCACGTGTTTGATCATACACTGTTCACGTGTCTGACCATGCACTGCTCACGTGGCTGATCATACACTGTTCACGTAACTGATCATGCACTGATCTCGTGGATATCATGCACTGATCACGTGGCTGAACATGCACTGTTCACGTGGCTTATCACACACCTGTCACGTGACTGATCATGCACTGATCACGTGGCACTCATGCATTGATCACGTGGCTGATCATACTCTGCTCACGTAACTGATCATGCACACATCACGTGGCTATCATGCACTTCTCACCTGGCTGGTCATGCAATGTTCACCTAGCTACCATATACTGGTCACGTGACTGATCATGCTCAGATCACGTAAATGATCATGCACTGTTCAGTTGACTGATCATGTACTGATCACGTGACTGATCATGCACTGATCACGTGGCTATCATGCACTGCTCACGTGGCTGATCATGCACTGATCACGTGACTGATCATGCACTGCTCACGTAGCTGATCATGCACTGATCACGTGGCTGATCATGCAATGATCACGTAGCAACCATGTACTGGTCACGTGACTGATCATGCACTGATCACGTAATTAATCCTGCACTGATCACCTGACTCATCATGCACTGATCACGTGGCTGATCACACACGTATCACGTGACTGATCATGCACTGATCACGTGGCTATCATGCATTAAGCACGTGGCTATCATTCACTGATCACGTGGATATCATGCACTGATCACGTGGCTGATCACACACGTATCACATGGCTGATCATGCACTGATCACGTGGCTATCATGCACTGATCACGTGGCTGATCATGCAATGATCACGTAGCTACCATGTACTGGTCTCGTGACTGATCATGCACTGATCACGTAATTGATCCTGCACTGATCACGTGGCTCATCACGCACTGATCCGTTGGCTGATCACACACGTATCACGTGACTGATCATGTACAGATCACGTGACTAATCATGCAGTGATCACGTGGCTATCGTGCACTACTCACGTGGCTGATCATGCAATGATCATGTAGCTACCATGTACAGGTCACGTGAATGATCATACACCCATCAGGTGACTGATCATGCACTGATCACGTGGCTATCATGCACTGATCACGAGACTGATCATGCACTGATCACGTCTATATCATGCACTGATCACATGACTGCCCATGCACTGATCACGTGGATGATCATACACTAATCATGTGACAGATCATGCACTGATTACGTGGCTGATCATGCACTGATACCGTGACTGAGCATGGACTGATCACATGCCTATCATGTAGTGATCACGTGACTTAATGGCGCTGATCATGTGACTGATCATGCGCTGATCATGTTTGCTATCATACACTGATCATGTGCCTCTGGAGGCAATAAACAAAGAGCTGAGTAGGCACGAGTCAAACAGTCAGCAGGCAATAATCATGGAACTCAGCTGTGAGGAATCATGCTGCTCAGCTGGCAATAATCAAGGAGCTGAGCAGGCAGAAATTACGCAGCACAGCTGGCAATTGTCAAGCACATGACAGGCAGGAATCATGCAGCTCAGCTGGCAATTGTCAAGCAGATGAGCAGACAGGAATCACGCAGCTCAGCAGACCCTGATCACGTGACTGAGCATGCACTGTTCACGTGGCTGATCATACTCTGCTCACGTAACTCATCATGCACACATCACGTGGCTATCATGCACTGCTCACGTGGTTCGTCATGGAATGATCACGAAGCTACCATATACTGGTCACGTGACTGATCATGTACTGATCACGTGACTGATCATGCACTGATCAAGTTGCTATCATGCTCTGCTCACGTGGCTGATCATGCAACGATCACGTAGCAACCATGTACTGGTCTCGTGACTGATCATGCACTGATCACGTAATTGATCCTGCACTGATCACGTGGCTCATCACGCACTGATCTGTTGGCTGATCACACACGTATCACGTGACTGATCATGTACAGATCACGTGACTAATCATGAAGTGATCACGTGGCTATCCTGCACTTATCACTTGGATATCATGCACTGATTACGTGGCTGATCACACACGTATCACGTGACTGATCATGCACTGATCACGTGGCCATCATGCACTGATCACGTGGCTATCATGCACTGATAACATGCACTGGTCACGTGGCTTATCACACACGTATCACGTGACTGATCATGCACTGATCACGTGGCTATCATGCACAGATCATGTGGCTATCATGCACTGATCAAGTGGCTAATCATGGAATGATCACGTAGCTACCATGCACTGGTCACGTGACTGATCATGCACTGATCAGGTAATTGATCATGCACTGATCACGTGGCTGATGACACACGTATCACGTGACTGATCATGCACTGATCACGTGGCTATCATGCACTGATCAAGTGGCTGATCATGGAATGATCACGTAGCTACCATGCACTGCTCACGTGACTGATCATGCACTGATCAGGTAATTGATCATGCACTGATCACGTGACTGATCATGCACAGATAACGTGACTGATCATGCACAGATCACGTGACTGATCATGCACTGATCACGTGGCTATCATGCACTGCTCACGTGGCTGATCATGCAATGATCACGCAGCTACCATGTACTGGTCACATGACTGATCATGCACTGATCACATAATTGATCATGCACTGATCACCTGGCTTATCATGCATTGATCATGTGACTGATCATACACTGTTCATGTAACTGATCATGCACTTATCACGTGGCTATCATGCACTGAATACGTGGCTGAACATGCACTGTTCACGTGGCTGATCACACACCTGTCACGTGACATACCATGCACTGATCACGTGGCACTCATGTACTGATCACGTGGCTGATCATACTCTGCTCACGTAACTCATCATGCACACATCACGTGGCTATCATGCACTGCTCACGTGGTTCGTCATGGAATGATCACGAAGCTACCATATACTGGTCACGTGACTAATCATGCACAGATCACTTTTCTGAGCATGCACTGTTCACGTAGCTGATCACACACCTATCACGTGAATGATCATGCACTGATCACGTGGCTCTCATGCACTGATCACGTGATTGCGCATGCACTGATCACGTAATTGTATGCACTGCTCACGTGGCTATCATGCACTGATGACGTGGCTGATCATGCACTGATCACGTAGCTATCTTGCACTGGTCACTTGGCTGATCATACACTCATCACGGGACTGATCGTGCACTGATTGCAGCGCTATCATGCATTGGCTACATGACTCCACATGCACTGATCACGTGCATGATCATGCACTGATCACGTGACTGACCATGCACTGATCACGTGACTGATCATGCACTGATCACGTGGCTATCATGCACTGATCATTTGGCTGGTCATACACTGATCATGTGCCTGGTCATGCATTGATCATGTGGCTGATCATGCACTGCTCACGTGTCTGGTCATGCAATGATCACGTAGCTACCATATACTGGTCACCCGACTGATCATGCACAGATCACGTAAATGATCATGCACTGTTCCCGTGACTGATCATGTACTGATCACGTGACTGATCATGCACTGATCACGTGGCTATCATGCTCTCCTCACGTGGGTGATCATGCAATGATCACGTAGCAACCATGTACTGGTCACCTGACTGATCATGCACTGATCATGTAATTGATCCAGCACTGATCACGTGGCTCATCATGCACTGATCACGTGACTGTTCATGCACTGATCACTTGACTGATCATGCACTGATCACGTGGCTATAATGCCCTGATTACGGGGCTGATCATACACTTTTCACGTGCCTGGTCATGCACAGATGACGTGACTAATCATGAACTTATCACGTGGCTATCATGCACTGATCACGTGGCTGATCATCCACTGATCACGTGACTGATAATGCACTGATCACGTGACTGATCATGCACTGATCACGTGGCTATCATGCACTGATCACGTGCCTTGTCATGCACAGATTACATAACTGATCATGCACTGAACACGTGACTGATCATGCACTGATCACGTGACTGATAATGCACTGATCACGTGACTGATCATGCACTGATCACGTGGCTATCATGCACTGATCACGTGCCTGGTCATGCAAAGATTACATAACTGATCATGCACTGAACACATGACTGATCATGCACTGATCACGTGTCTATCATGCACTACTCACCTGGCTGATCATGCAATGATCATATAGCTACCATGTACCGGTCAAGTGACTGATCATACACCCATCAGGTGACGGATCATGCACGGATCACGTGGCTATCATGCACTGATCACGGGACTGATCATGCACTGTTCACGAGACTCATCATGCACTGATCACGTGGATATCATGCAATGATCACGTGTTTGATCATACACTGTTCACGTGTCTGACCATGCACTGCTCACGTGGCTGATCATACACTGTTCACGTAACTGATCATGCACTGATCTCGTGGATATCATGCACTGATCACGTGGCTGAACATTCACTGTTCACTTGGCTTATCACACACCTGTCACGTGACTGATCATGCACTGATCACGTGGCACTCACGCATTGATCACGTGGCTGATCATACTCTGCTCACGTAACTGATCATGCACACATCACGTGGCTATCATGCACTTCTCACCTGGCTGGTCATGCAATGTTCACCTAGCTACCATATACTGGTCACGTGACTGATCATGCTCAGATCACGTAAATGATCATGCACTGTTCAGTTGACTGATCATGTACTGATCACGTGACTGATCATGCACTGATCACGTGGCTATCATGCACTGCTCACGTGGCTGATCATGCACTGATCACGTGACTGATCATGCACTGCTCACGTAGCTGATCATGCACTGATCACGTGGCTGATCATGCAATGATCACGTAGCAACCATGTACTGGTCACGTGACTGATCATGCACTGATCACGTAATTAATCCTGCACTGATCACTTGACTCATCATGCACTGATCACGTGGCTGATCACACACGTATCACGTGACTGATCATGCACTGATCACGTGGCTATCATGCATTAAGCACGTGGCTATCATTCACTGATCACGTGGATATCATGCACTGATCACGTGGCTGATCACACACGTATCACATGACTGATCATGCACTGATCACGTGGCTATCATGCACTGATCACGTGGCTGATCATGCAATGATCACGTAGCTACCATGTACTGGTCTCGTGACTGATCATGCACTGATCACGTAATTGATCCTGCACTGATCACGTGGCTCATCACGCACTGATCCGTTGGCTGATCACACACGTATCACGTGACTGATCATGTACAGATCACGTGACTAATCATGCAGTGATCACGTGGCTATCGTGCACTACTCACGTGGCTGATCATGCAATGATCATGTAGCTACCATGTACAGGTCACGTGAATGATCATACACCCATCAGGTGACTGATCATGCACTGATCACGTGGCTATCATGCACTGATCACGAGACTGATCATGCACTGATCACGTCTATATCATGCACTGATCACATGACTGCCCATGCACTGATCACGTGGATGATCATACACTAATCATGTGACAGATCATGCACTGATTACGTGGCTGATCATGCACTGATACCGTGACTGAGCATGGACTGATCACATGCCTATCATGTAGTGATCACGTGACTTAATGGCGCTGATCATGTGACTGATCATGCGCTGATCATGTTTGCTATCATACACTGATCATGTGCCTCTGGAGGCAATAAACAAAGAGCTGAGTAGGCACGAGTCAAACAGTCAGCAGGCAATAATCATGGAACTCAGCTGTGAGGAATCATGCTGCTCAGCTGGCAATAATCAAGGAGCTGAGCAGGCAGAAATTACGCAGCACAGCTGGCAATTGTCAAGCACATGACAGGCAGGAATCATGCAGCTCAGCTGGCAATTGTCAAGCAGATGAGCAGACAGGAATCACGCAGCTCAGCAGACCCTGATCACGTGACTGAGCATGCACTGTTCACGTGGCTGATCATACTCTGCTCACGTAACTCATCATGCACACATCACGTGGCTATCATGCACTGCTCACGTGGTTCGTCATGGAATGATCACGAAGCTACCATATACTGGTCACGTGACTGATCATGTACTGATCACGTGACTGATCATGCACTGATCAAGTTGCTATCATGCTCTGCTCACGTGGCTGATCATGCAACGATCACGTAGCAACCATGTACTGGTCTCGTGACTGATCATGCACTGATCACGTAATTGATCCTGCACTGATCACGTGGCTCATCACGCACTGATCTGTTGGCTGATCACACACGTATCACGTGACTGATCATGTACAGATCACGTGACTAATCATGAAGTGATCACGTGGCTATCCTGCACTTATCACTTGGATATCATGCACTGATTACGTGGCTGATCACACACGTATCACGTGACTGATCATGCACTGATCACGTGGCCATCATGCACTGATCACGTGGCTATCATGCACTGATATCATGCACTGGTCACGGGGCTTATCACACACGTATCACGTGACTGATCATGCACTGATCACGTGGCTATCATGCACAGATCATGTGGCTATCATGCACTGATCAAGTGGCTAATCATGGAATGATCACGTAGCTACCATGCACTGGTCACGTGACTGATCATGCACTGATCAGGTAATTGATCATGCACTGATCACGTGGCTGATGACACACGTATCACGTGACTGATCATGCACTGATCACGTGGCTATCATGCACTGATCAAGTGGCTGATCATGGAATGATCACGTAGCTACCATGCACTGCTCACGTGACTGATCATGCACTGATCAGGTAATTGATCATGCACTGATCACGTGACTGATCATGCACAGATAACGTGACTGATCATGCACAGATCACGTGACTGATCATGCACTGATCACGTGGCTATCATGCACTGCTCACGTGGCTGATCATGCAATGATCACGCAGCTACCATGTACTGGTCACATGACTGATCATGCACTGATCACATAATTGATCATGCACTGATCACCTGGCTTATCATGCATTGATCATGTGACTGATCATACACTGTTCATGTAACTGATCATGCACTTATCACGTGGCTATCATGCACTGAATACGTGGCTGAACATGCACTGTTCACGTGGCTGATCACACACCTGTCACGTGACATACCATGCACTGATCACGTGGCACTCATGTACTGATCACGTGGCTGATCATACTCTGCTCACGTAACTCATCATGCACACATCACGTGGCTATCATGCACTGCTCACGTGGTTCGTCATGGAATGATCACGAAGCTACCATATACTGGTCACGTGACTAATCATGCACAGATCACTTTTCTGAGCATGCACTGTTCACATAGCTGATCACACACCTATCACGTGAATGATCATGCACTGATCACGTGGCTCTCATGCACTGATCACGTGATTGCGCATGCACTGATCACGTAATTGTATGCACTGCTCACGTGGCTATCATGCACTGATGACGTGGCTGATCATGCACTGATCACGTAGCTATCTTGCACTGGTCACTTGGCTGACCATACACTCATCACGGGACTGATCGTGCACTGATTGCGGCGCTATCATGCATTGGCTACATGACTCCACATGCACTGATCACGTGCATGATCATGCACTGATCACGTGACTGACCATGCACTGTTCACGTGACTGATCATGCACTGATCATTTGGCTGGTCATACATTGATCATGTGCCTGGTCATGCATTGATCATGTGGCTGATCATGCACTGCTCACGTGTCTGGTCATGCAATGATCACGTAGCTACCATATACTGGTCACCCGACTGATCATGCACAGATCACGTAAATGATCATGCACTGTTCCCGTGACTGATCATGTACTGATCACGTGACTGATCATGCACTGATCACGTGGCTATCATGCTCTCCTCACGTGGGTGATCATGCAATGATCACGTAGCAACCATGTACTGGTCACCTGACTGATCATGCACTGATCATGTAATTGATCCAGCACTGATCACGTGGCTCATCATGCACTGATCACGTGACTGTTCATGCACTGATCACTTGACTGATCATGCACTGATCACGTGGCTATAATGCCCTGATTACGGGGCTGATCATACACTTTTCACGTGCCTGGTCATGCACAGATCACGTGACTAATCATGAACTTATCACGTGGCTATCATGCACTGATCACGTGGCTGATCATCCACTGATCACGTGACTGATAATGCACTGATCACGTGACTGATCATGCACTGATCACGTGGCTATCATGCACTGATCACCTGCCTGGTCATGCACAGATTACATAACTGATCATGCACTGAACACGTGACTGATCATGCACTGATCACGTGACTGATAATGCACTGATCACGTGACTGATCATGCACTGATCACGTGGCTATCATGCACTGATCACGTGCCTGGTCATGCACAGATTACATAACTGATCATGCACTGAACACATGACTGATATTGCACTGATCACGTGTCTATCATGCACTACTCACATGGCTGATCATGCAATGATCATGTAGCTACCATGTACCGGTCAGGTGACTATTCATACACCCATCAGGTGACGGATCATGCACTGATCACGTGGCTATCATGCACTGATCACGTGACTGATCATGCACTGTTCACGAGACTCATCATGCACTGATCACGTGGATATCATGCAATGATCACGTGTTTGATCATACACTGTTCACGTGTCTGACCATGCACTGCTCATGTGGCTGATCATACACTGTTCACGTAACTGATCATGCACTGATCTCGTGGATATCATGCACTGATCATGTGGCTGAACATGCACTGTTCACGTGGCTTATCACACACCTGTCACGTGACTGATCATGCACTGATCACGTGGCACTCATGCATTGATCACGTGGCTGATCATACTCTGCTCACGTAACTGATCATGCACACATCACGTGGCTATCATGCACTTCTCACCTGGCTGGTCATGCAATGTTCACCTAGCTACCATATACTGGTCACGTGACTGATCATGCTCAGATCACGTAAATGATCATGCACTGTTCAGTTGACTGATCATGTACTGATCACGTGACTGATCATGCACTGATCACGTGGCTATCATGCACTGCTCACGTGGCTGATCATGCACTGATCACGTGACTGATCATGCACTGATCACGTAATTAATCCTGCACTGATCACCTGACTCATCATGCACTGATCACGTGGCTGATCACACACGTATCACGTGACTGATCATGCACTGATCACGTGGCTATCATGCATTAAGCACGTGGCTATCATTCACTGATCACGTGGCTATCATGCACTGATCACGTGGCTGATCATGCAATGATCACGTAGCTACCATGTACTGGTCTCGTGACTGATCATGCACTGATCACGTAATTGATCCTGCACTGATCACGTGGCTCATCACGCACTGATCCGTTGGCTGATCACACACGTATCACGTGACTGATCATGTACAGATCACGTGACTAATCATGCAGTGATCACGTGGCTATCGTGCACTACTCACGTGGCTGATCATGCAATGATCATGTAGCTACCATGTACAGGTCACGTGAATGATCATACACCCATCAGGTGACTGATCATGCACTGATCACGTGGCTATCATGCACTGATCACGAGACTGATCATGCACTGATCACGTCTATATCATGCACTGATCACATGACTGCCCATGCACTGATCACGTGGATGATCATACACTAATCATGTGACAGATCATGCACTGATTACGTGGCTGATCATGCACTGATACCGTGACTGAGCATGGACTGATCACATGCCTATCATGTAGTGATCACGTGACTTAATGGCGCTGATCATGTGACTGATCATGCGCTGATCATGTTTGCTATCATACACTGATCATGTGCCTCTGGAGGCAATAAACAAAGAGCTGAGTAGGCACGAGTCAAACAGTCAGCAGGCAATAATCATGGAACTCAGCTGTGAGGAATCATGCTGCTCAGCTGGCAATAATCAAGGAGCTGAGCAGGCAGAAATTACGCAGCACAGCAGCAATTGTCAAGCACATGACAGGCAGGAATCGTGCAGCTCAGCTGGCAATTGTCAAGCAGATGAGCAGACAGGAATCACGCAGCTCAGCAGACCCTGATCACGTGACTGAGCATGCACTGTTCACGTGGCTGATCATACTCTGCTCACGTAACTCATCATGCACACATCACCTGGCTATCATGCACTGCTCCCGTGGTTCGTCATGGAATGATCACGAAGCTACCATATACTGGTCACGTGACTGATCATGTACTGATCACGTGACGGATCATGCACTGATCACGTTGCTATCATGCTCTGCTCACGTGGCTGATCATGCAACGATCACGTAGCAACCAGGTACTGGTCTCGTGACTGATCATGCACTGATCATGTAATTGATCCTGCACTGATCACGTGGCTCATCACGCACTGATCCGTTGGCTGATCACACACGTATCACGTGACTGATCATGTACAGATCACGTGACTAATCATGAAGTGATCACGTGGCTATCCTGCACTTATCACTTGGATATCATGCACTGATCACGTGGCTGATCACACACGTATCACGTGACTGATCATGCACTGATCACGTGGCTATCATGCACTGATCACGTGGCTATCATGCACTGATATCATGCACTGCTCACGTGGCTTATCACACACGTATCACGTGACTGATCATGCACTGATCACGTGGCTATAATGCACAGATCACGTGGCTGATCATGCCCTGATCACGTAGCTACCATGTACTGGTCACGTGACTGATCATGCACTGATCACGTGGCTGATCATGCACTGATCACGTGTCTGATCATGCACTGTTCACGTGGCTGATCATGCACTGCTCACGTGACTGATCATGCAATGATCACGCAGCTACAATGTACTGGTCACATGACTGATCATGCACTGATCACGTAGTTGATCATGCACTGATCACCTGGCTTATCATGCATTGATTATGTGATTCATCATGTCCTGATCATGTTTGCTGTCATACACTGATCATGTGCCTCTGGAGGCAATGAACAAAGAGCTGAGTAGGCAGGAATCAGAAGGCAATAATTATGGAACTCAGCTCTGAGAAATCATGCTGCTCAGCTGGCAATAATCAAGTAGATGAGCAGGAAGGAATTACGCAGCACAGGTGGCAATTGTCAAGGAGATGACAGGCAGGAATCGTACAGCTCAGCTGGCAATTTTCAAGCAGATGAGCAGACAGTAATCACGAAGCTCAGCAGGCCCTGATCACGTGACTGAGCATGCACTGTTCACGTCGCTGATCACACACTTATCACGTGAATGATCATGCACTGATCACGTGGTTCTCATGCACAGATCACGTGATTGCGCATGCACTGATCACGTAATTTTATGCACTGCACACGTGGCTATCATACACTGATCACGTGGCTGATCACACATGTATCACGTGACTGATCATGCACTGAACACGTGACTGATCATGCACTGATCACGTGGCTATCATGCACTGATCACGTGACTGATCATGCACTGTTCACGAGACTCATCATGCACTGATCACGTGGATATCATGCAATGATCACGTGTTTGATCATACACTGTTCACGTGTCTGACCATGCACTGCTCACGTGGCTGATCATACACTGTTCACGTAACTGATCATGCACTGATCTCGTGGATATCATGCACTGATCACGTGGCTGAACATGCACTGTTCACGTGGCTTATCACACACCTGTCACGTGACTGATCATGCACTGATCACGTGGCACTCATGCATTGATCACGTGGCTGATCATACTCTGCTCACGTAACTGATCATGCACACATCACGTGGCTATCATGCACTTCTCACCTGGCTGGTCATGCAATGTTCACCTAGCTACCATATACTGGTCACGTGTCTGATCATGCTCAGATCACGTAAATGATCATGCACTGTTCAGTTGACTGATCATGTACTGATCACGTGACTGATCATGCACTGATCACGTGGCTATCATGCACTGCTCACGTGGCTGATCATGCACTGATCACGTGACTGATCATGCACTGCTCACGTAGCTGATCATGCACTGATCACGTGGCTGATCATGCAATGATCACGTAGCAACCATGTACTGGTCACGTGACTGATCATGCACTGATCACGTAATTAATCCTGCACTGATCACCTGACTCATCATGCACTGATCACGTGGCTGATCACACACGTATCACGTGACTGATCATGCACTGATCACGTGGCTATCATGCATTACGCACGTGGCTATCATTCACTGATCACGTGGATATCATGCACTTATCATGTGGCTGATCACACACGTATCACATGACTGATCATGCACTGATCACGTGGCTATCATGCACTGATCACGTGGCTGATCATGCAATGATCACGTAGCTACCATGTACTGGTCACGTGACTGATCACGCACTGATCACGTGGCTGATCATGCACTGATCACGTGGCTGATCATGCACTGATCACGTGACTGATCATGCACTGATCACATGGCTCATCACGCACACATCCGGTGGCTCATCACACACGTATCACGTGACTGATCATGTACAGATCACGTAAATAATCACGAAGTGATCACGTGGCTATCCTGCACTGATCACGTGGATAACATGCACTGATCACGTGGCTGATCACACACGTATCACGTGACTGATCATGCACTGATCACGTGGCTATCATGCACTAATCACGTGGCTATCATGCAGTGATCACGTGGCTGATCATGCAATGATCACGTAGCTACCATGCACTGGTCACGTGACTGATCATGCACTGATCAGGTAACTGATCATGCACTGATCAAGTGACTGATCATGCACAGATCACGTGACTGATCATGCACAGATCACGTGACTGATCATGCACTGATCTCGTGGCTATCATGCACTGCTCACGTGACTGATCATGCAATGATCACGCAGCTACCATGTACTGGTCACATGACTGATCATGCACTGATCACATAATTGATCATGCACCCATCACATGGCTTATCATGCATTGATTATGTGACTGATCATGTGCTGATCATGTTTGGTGTCACACACTGATCATGTGCCTCTGGAGGCAATGAACATAGAGCTGAGTAGGCAGGAATCAGTCAGCAGGCTATAATCATGGAACTCACCTGTGAGAAATCATGTTGCTCAGCTGGCAATAATCAAGTAGATGAGCAGGCAGGAATTACGCAGCTCAGCTGGAAATTGTCAAGCAGATGAGCAGACAGTAATCACGCAGCTCAGCAGGCCCTGATCACGTGACTGAGCATGCACTGTTCACGTGGATGATCACACACCTATCACGTGACTGATCATGCACTGATCATGTGACTGATCATGCACTGATCACGTGGCTATCATGCACTGTTCACGTGGCTGATCATGCAATGATCACGTGCCTGGTCATGCACTGATCACGTGGCTGATCATGCACTGATCACGTGACTGATCCTGCACTGATCTCGTGTCTGATCATGCACTGATCACGTGGCTATCATGCACTGAATACGTGGCTGAACATGCACTGTTCACGTGGCTGATCACACACCTGTCACGTGACATACCATGCACTGATCACGTGGCACTCATGCACTGATCACGTGGCACTCATGCACACATCACGTGGCTATCATGCACTGCTCACGTGGTTCGTCATGGAATGATCACGAAGCTACCATATACTGGTCACGTGACTAATCATGCACAGATCACTTTTCTGAGCATGCACTGTTCACGTAGCTGATTACACACCTATCACGTGAATGATCATGCACTGATCACGTGGCTCTCATGCACTGATCACGTGATTGCGCATGCACTGATCACGTAATTGTATGCACTGCTCACGTGGCTATCATGCACTGATGACGTGGATGATCATGCACTGATCACGTAGCTATCTTGCACTGGTCACTTGGCTGATCATACACTCATCACGGGACTGATCGTGCACTGATTGCGGCGCTATCATGCATTGGCTACATGACTCCACATGCACTGATCACGTGCATGATCATGCACTGATCACGTGACTGACCATGCACTGATCACGTGACTGATCATGCACTGATCACGTGGCTATCATGCACTGATCATTTGGCTGGTCATACACTGATCATGTGCCTGGTCATGCATTGATCATGTGGCTGATCATGCACTGCTCACGTGTCTGGTCATGCAATGATCACGTAGCTACCATATACTGGTCACCCGACTGATCATGCACAGATCACGTAAATGATCATGCACTGTTCCCGTGACTGATCATGTACTGATCACGTGTCTGATCATGCACTGATCACGTGGCTATCATGCTCTCCTCACGTGGGTGATCATGCAATGATCACGTAGCAACCATGTACTGGTCACCTGATTGATCATGCACTGATCATGTAATTGATCCAGCACTGATCACGTGGCTCATCATGCACTGATCACGTGACTGTTCATGCACTGATCACTTGACTGATCATGCACTGATCACGTGGCTATAATGCCCTGATTACGGGGCTGATCATACACTTTTCACGTGCCTGGTCATGCACAGATCACGTGACTAATCATGAACTTATCACGTGGCTATCATGCACTTATCACGTGGCTGATCATCCACTGATCACGTGACTGATAATGCACTGATCACGTGACTGATCATGCACTGATCACGTGGCTATCATGCACTGATCACGTGCCTGGTCATGCACAGTTTACATAACTGATCATGCACTGAACACGTGACTGATCATGCACTGATCACGTGACTGATAATGCACTGATCACGTGACTGATCATGCACTGATCACGTGGCTATCATGCACTGATCACGTGCCTGGTCATGCACAGATTACATAACTGATCATGCACTGAACACGTGACTGATCATGCACTGATCACGTGTCTATCATGCACTACTCACCTGGCTGATCATGCAGTGATCATGTAGCTACCATGTACCGGTCAAGTGACTGATCATACACCCATCAGGTGACGGATCATGCACTGATCACGTGGCTATCATGCACTGATCACGTGACTGATCATGCACTGTTCACGAGACTCATCATGCACTGATCACGTGGATATCATGCAATGATCACGTGTTTGATCATACACTGTTCACGTGTCTGACCATGCACTGCTCACGTGGCTGATCATACACTGTTCACGTAACTGATCATGCACTGATCTCGTGGATATCATGCACTGATCATGTGGCTGAACATGCACTGTTCACGTGGCTTATCACACACCTGTCACGTGACTGATCATGCACTGATCACGTGGCACTCATGCATTGATCACGTGGCTGATCATACTCTGCTCACGTAACTGATCATGCACACATCACGTGGCTATCATGCACTTCTCACCTGGCTGGTCATGCAATGTTCACCTAGCTACCATATACTGGTCACGTGACTGATCATGCTCAGATCACGTAAATGATCATGCACTGTTCAGTTGACTGATCATGTACTGATCACGTGACTGATCATGCACTGATCACGTGGCTATCATGCACTGCTCACGTGGCTGATCATGCACTGATCACGTGACTGATCATGCACTGCTCACGTAGCTGATCATGCACTGATCACGTGGCTGATCATTCAATGATCACGTAGCAACCATGTACTGGTCACGTGACTGATCATGCACTGATCACGTAATTAATCCTGCACTGATCACCTGACTCATCATGCACTGATCACGTGGCTGATCACACACGTATCACGTGACTGATCCTGCACTGATCACGTGGTTATCATACACTGATCACGTGGCTATCATTCACTGATCACGTGGATATCATGCACTGATCACATGACTGCCCATGCACTGATCACGTGGATGATCATACACTAATCATGTGACAGATCATGCACTGATCACGTGGCTGATCATGCACTGATACCGTGACTGAGCATGGACTGATCACATGCCTATCATGTAGTGATCACGTGACTTAATGGCGCTGATCATGTGACTGATCATGCGCTGATCATGTTTGCTATCATACACTGATCATGTGCCTCTGGAGGCAATAAAGAAAGAGCTGAGTAGGCACGAGTCAAACAGTCAGCAGGCAATAATCATGGAACTCAGCTGTGAGGAATCATGCTGCTCAGCTGGCAATAATCAAGGAGCTGAGCAGGCAGAAATTACGCAGCACAGCTGGCAATTGTCAAGCACATGACAGGCAGGAATCATGCAGCTCAGCTGGCAATTGTCAAGCAGATGAGCAGACAGGAATCACGCAGCTCAGCAGACCCTGATCACGTGACTGAGCATGCACTGTTCACGTGGCTGATCATACTCTGCTCATGTAACTCATCATGCACACATCACGTGGCTATCATGCACTGCTCACGTGGTTCGTCATGGAATGATCACGAAGCTACCGTATACTGGTCACGTGACTGATCATGTACTGATCACGTGACTGATCATGCACTGATCACAGGGCTCATCACGCACACATCCGGTGGCTCATCACACACGTATCACGTGACTGATCATGTACAGATCACGTGACTGATCATGAAGTGATCACGTGGCTATCATGCACTGATCACGTGGCTATCATGCACTGATATCATGCACTGGTCACGTGGCTTATCACACACGTATCACGTGACTGATCATGCACTGATCACGTGGCTATCATGCACAGATCACGTGGCTGATCATGCCCTGATCACGTAGCTACCATGTACTGGTCACGTGACTCATCATGCACTGATCACGTGGCTGATCATGCACTGATCACGTGACTGATCATGCACTGATCACATGGCTGATCATGCACTGCTCACGTGACTGATCATGCAATGATCACGCAGCTACAATGTACTGGTCACATGACTGATCATGCACTGATCACGTAATTGATCATGCACTGATCACCTGGCTTATCATGCATTGATTATGTGATTCATCATGTGCTGATCATGTTTGCTGTCATACACTGATCATGTGCCTCTGGAGGCAATGAACAAAGAGCTGAGTAGGCAGGAATCAGAAGGCAATAATTATGGAACTCAGCTCTGAGAAATCATGCTGCTCAGCTGGCAATAATCAAGTAGATGAGCAGGAAGGAATTACGCAGCAAAGGTGGCAATTGTCAAGGAGATGGCAGGCAGGAATCGTGCAGCTCAGCTGGCAATTGTCAAGCAGATGAGCAGACAGTAATCACGCAGCTCAGCAGGCCCTGATCACGTGACTGAGCATGCACTGTTCACATGGCTGATCACACACCTATCACATGACTGATCATGCACTGATCACGTGGCACTCATGCATTGATCACGTGGCTGATCATACTCTGCTCACGTAACTGATCATGCACACATCACGTGGCTATCATGCACTTCTCACCTGGCTGGTCATGCAATGTTCACCTAGCTACCATATACTGGTCACGTGACTGATCATGCTCAGATCACGTAAATGATCATGCACTGTTCAGTTGACTGATCATGTACTGATCACGTGACTGATCATGCACTGATCACGTGGCTATCATGCACTGCTCACGTGGCTGATCATGCACTGATCACGTGTCTGATCATGCACTGCTCACGTAGCTGATCATGCACTGATCACGTGGCTGATCATGCAATGATCACGTAGCAACCATGTACTGGTCACGTGACTGATCATGCACTGATCACGTAATTAATCCTGCACTGATCACCTGACTCATCATGCACTGATCACGTGGCTGATCACACACGTATCACGTGACTGATCATGCACTGATCACGTGGCTATCATGCATTAAGCACGTGGCTATCATTCACTGATCACGTGGATATCATGCACTGATCACGTGGCTGATCACACACGTATCACATGACTGATCATGCACTGATCACGTGGCTATCATGCACTGATCACCTGGCTGATCATGCAATGATCACGTAGCTTCCATGTACTGGTCACGTGACTGATCACGCACTGATCACGTGGCTGATCATGCACTGATCACGTGGCTGATCATGCACTGATCACGTGACTGATCATGCACTGATCACATGGCTCATCACGCACACATCCGGTGGCTCATCACACACGTATCACGTGACTGATCATGTACAGATCACGTAAATAATCATGAAGTGATCACGTGGCTATCCTGCACTGATCACGTGGATAACATGCACTGATCACGTGGCTGAACACACACGTATCACGTGACTGATCATGCACTGATCACGTGGCTATCATGCACTGATCACGTGGCTATCATGCACTGATCACGTGGCTGATCATGCAATGATCACGTAGCTACCATGCACTGGTCACGTGACTGATCATGCACTGATCAGGTAACTGATCATGCACTGATCAAGTGACTGATCATGCACAGATCACGTGACTGATCATGCACAGACCACGTGACTGATCATGCACTGATCACGTGGCTATCATGCACTGCTCATGTGACTAATCATGCAATGATCACGCAGCTACCATGTACTGGTCACATGACTGATCATGCACTGATCACATAATTGATCATGCACCCATCACATGGCTTATCATGCATTGATTATGTGACTGATCATGTGCTGATCATGTTTGGTGTCACACACTGATCATGTGCCTCTGGAGGCAATGAACATAGAGCTGAGTAGGCAGGAATCAGTCAGCAGGCTATAATCATGGAACTCACCTGTGAGAAATCATGTTGCTCAGCTGGCAATAATCAAGTAGATGAGCAGGCAGGAATTACGCAGCACAGGTGGCAATTGTCAAGGAGACGACAGGCAGGAATCGTGCAGCTAAGCTGGAAATTGTCAAGCAGATGAGCAGACAGTAATCACGCAGCTCAGCAGGCCCTGATCACGTGACTGAGCATGCACTGTTCACGTGGATGATCACACACCTATCACGTGACTGATCATGCACTGATCATGTGACTGATCATGCACTGATCACGTGGCTATAATGCACTGATTACATGGCTGGACATACACTGATCACGTGCCTGGTCATGCACTGATCACGTGGCTGATCCTGCACTGATCTCGTGTCTGATCATGCACTGATCACGTGGCAATCATGCTCTGCTCACGTGGCTGATCATGCAGTGATCACGTGGCTATCATGCACTACTCACGTGGCTGATCATGCAATGATCATGTAGCTACCATGTACAGGTCACGTGAATGATCATACACCCATCAGGTGACTGATCATGCACTGATCACGTGGCCATCATGCACTGATCACGAGACTGATCATGCACTGATCACGTCTATATCATGCACTGATCACATGACTGCCCATGCACTGATCACGTGGATGATCATACACTACTCATGTGACAGATCATGCACTGATCACGTGGCTGATCATGCACTGATACCGTGACTGAGCATGGACTGATCACATGACTATCATGTAGTGATCACGTGACTTAATGGCGCTGATCATGTGACTGATCATGCGCTGATCATGTTTGCTTTCATACACTGATCATGTGCCTCTGGAGGCAATAAACAAAGAGCTGAGTAGGCATGAATCAAACAGTCAGGAGGCAATAATCATGGAACTCAGCTGTGAGGAATCATGCTGTTCAGCTGGCAATAATCAAGGAGCTGAGCAGGCAGAAATTACGCAGCACAGCTGGCAATTGTCAAGCACATGACAGGCAGGAATCGTGCAGCTCAGCTGGCAATTGTCAAGCAGATGAGCAGACAGTAATCACGCAGCTCAGCAGGCCCGGATCACGTCACTGAGCATGCACTGTTCACGTGGCTGATCATACACTGATCACGTGATTGATCATGCACTGATCACTTGGATATCATGCACTGATCACGTGGCTGATCATACACTGTTCACGTGTCTGACCATGCACTGATCACGTGGCTCATCATACACTGCTCACGTAACTGATCATGCACTGATCACGTGGCTATCATGCACTGAATACGTGGCTGAACATGCACTGATCACGTGGCTGATCATACTCTGCTCATGTAACTCATCATGCACACATCACGTTTCTATCATGCACTGCTCACGTGGCTCGTCATGGAATGATCACGTAGCTACCATATACTGGTCACGTGACTGATCATGCACAGATCACGTGACTGATCATGCACTGATCACGTGGCTATCATGCACTGCTCATGTGACTAATCATGCAATGATCACGCAGCTACCATGTACTGGTCACATGACTGATCATGCACTGATCACATAATTGATCATGCACCCATCACATGGCTTATCATGCATTGATTATGTGACTGATCATGTGCTGATCATGTTTGGTGTCACACACTGATCATGTGCCTCTGGAGGCAATGAACATAGAGCTGAGTAGGCAGGAATCAGTCAGCAGGCTATAATCATGGAACTCACCTGTGAGAAATCATGTTGCTCAGCTGGCAATAATCAAGTAGATGAGCAGGCAGGAATTACGCAGCACAGGTGGCAATTGTCAAGGAGACGACAGGCAGGAATCGTGCAGCTCAGCTGGAAATTGTCAAGCAGATGAGCAGACAGTAATCACGCAGCTCAGCAGGCCCTGATCACGTGACTGAGCATGCACTGTTCACGTGGATGATCACACACCTATCACGTGACTGATCATGCACTGATCATGTGACTGATCATGCACTGATCACGTGGCTATAATGCACTGATTACATGGCTGGACATACACTGATCACGTGCCTGGTCATGCACTGATCACGTGGCTGATCCTGCACTGATCTCGTGTCTGATCATGCACTGATCACGTGGCAATCATGCTCTGCTCACGTGGCTGATCATGCAGTGATCACGTGGCTATCATGCACTACTCACGTGGCTGATCATGCAATGATCATGTAGCTACCATGTACAGGTCACGTGAATGATCATACACCCATCAGGTGACTGATCATGCACTGATCACGTGGCCATCATGCACTGATCACGAGACTGATCATGCACTGATCACGTCTATATCATGCACTGATCACATGACTGCCCATGCACTGATCACGTGGATGATCATACACTACTCATGTGACAGATCATGCACTGATCACGTGGCTGATCATGCACTGATACCGTGACTGAGCATGGACTGATCACATGACTATCATGTAGTGATCACGTGACTTAATGGCGCTGATCATGTGACTGATCATGCGCTGATCATGTTTGCTTTCATACACTGATCATGTGCCTCTGGAGGCAATAAACAAAGAGCTGAGTAGGCATGAATCAAACAGTCAGGAGGCAATAATCATGGAACTCAGCTGTGAGGAATCATGCTGTTCAGCTGGCAATAATCAAGGAGCTGAGCAGGCAGAAATTACACAGCACAGCTGGCAATTGTCAAGCACATGACAGGCAGGAATCGTGCAGCTCAGCTGGCAATTGTCAAGCAGATGAGCAGACAGTAATCACGCAGCTCAGCAGGCCCGGATCACGTCACTGAGCATGCACTGTTCACGTGGCTGATCATACACTGATCACGTGATTGATCATGCACTGATCACTTGGATATCATGCACTGATCACGTGGCTGATCATACACTGTTCACGTGTCTGACCATGCACTGATCACGTGGCTCATCATACACTGCTCACGTAACTGATCATGCACTGATCACGTGGCTATCATGCACTGAATACGTGGCTGAACATGCACTGATCACGTGGCTGATCATACTCTGCTCATGTAACTCATCATGCACACATCACGTTTCTATCATGCACTGCTCACGTGGCTCGTCATGGAATGATCACGTAGCTACCATATACTGGTCACGTGACTGATCATGCACAGATCACGTGACTGATCATGCACTGATCACGTGGCTATCATGCACTGCTCATGTGACTAATCATGCAATGATCACGCAGCTACCATGTACTGGTCACATGACTGATCATGCACTGATCACATAATTGATCATGCACCCATCACATGGCTTATCATGCATTGATTATGTGACTGATCATGTGCTGATCATGTTTGGTGTCACACACTGATCATGTGCCTCTGGAGGCAATGAACATAGAGCTGAGTAGGCAGGAATCAGTCAGCAGGCTATAATCATGGAACTCACCTGTGAGAAATCATGTTGCTCAGCTGGCAATAATCAAGTAGATGAGCAGGCAGGAATTACGCAGCACAGGTGGCAATTGTCAAGGAGACGACAGGCAGGAATCGTGCAGCTCAGCTGGAAATTGTCAAGCAGATGAGCAGACAGTAATCACGCAGCTCAGCAGGCCCTGATCACGTGACTGAGCATGCACTGTTCACGTGGATGATCACACACCTATCACGTGACTGATCATGCACTGATCATGTGACTGATCATGCACTGATCACGTGGCTATAATGCACTGATTACATGGCTGGACATACACTGATCACGTGCCTGGTCATGCACTGATCACGTGGCTGATCCTGCACTGATCTCGTGTCTGATCATGCACTGATCACGTGGCAATCATGCTCTGCTCACGTGGCTGATCATGCAGTGATCACGTGGCTATCATGCACTACTCACGTGGCTGATCATGCAATGATCATGTAGCTACCATGTACAGGTCACGTGAATGATCATACACCCATCAGGTGACTGATCATGCACTGATCACGTGGCCATCATGCACTGATCACGAGACTGATCATGCACTGATCACGTCTATATCATGCACTGATCACATGACTGCCCATGCACTGATCACGTGGATGATCATACACTACTCATGTGACAGATCATGCACTGATCACGTGGCTGATCATGCACTGATACCGTGACTGAGCATGGACTGATCACATGACTATCATGTAGTGATCACGTGACTTAATGGCGCTGATCATGTGACTGATCATGCGCTGATCATGTTTGCTTTCATACACTGATCATGTGCCTCTGGAGGCAATAAACAAAGAGCTGAGTAGGCATGAATCAAACAGTCAGGAGGCAATAATCATGGAACTCAGCTGTGAGGAATCATGCTGTTCAGCTGGCAATAATCAAGGAGCTGAGCAGGCAGAAATTACACAGCACAGCTGGCAATTGTCAAGCACATGACAGGCAGGAATCGTGCAGCTCAGCTGGCAATTGTCAAGCAGATGAGCAGACAGTAATCACGCAGCTCAGCAGGCCCGGATCACGTCACTGAGCATGCACTGTTCACGTGGCTGATCATACACTGATCACGTGATTGATCATGCACTGATCACTTGGATATCATGCACTGATCACGTGGCTGATCATACACTGTTCACGTGTCTGACCATGCACTGATCACGTGGCTCATCATACACTGCTCACGTAACTGATCATGCACTGATCACGTGGCTATCATGCACTGAATACGTGGCTGAACATGCACTGATCACGTGGCTGATCATACTCTGCTCATGTAACTCATCATGCACACATCACGTTTCTATCATGCACTGCTCACGTGGCTCGTCATGGAATGATCACGTAGCTACCATATACTGGTCACGTGACTGATCATGCACAGATCACGTGACTGATCATGCACTGATCACGTGGCTATCATGCACTGCTCATGTGACTAATCATGCAATGATCACGCAGCTACCATGTACTGGTCACATGACTGATCATGCACTGATCACATAATTGATCATGCACCCATCACATGGCTTATCATGCATTGATTATGTGACTGATCATGTGCTGATCATGTTTGGTGTCACACACTGATCATGTGCCTCTGGAGGCAATGAACATAGAGCTGAGTAGGCAGGAATCAGTCAGCAGGCTATAATCATGGAACTCACCTGTGAGAAATCATGTTGCTCAGCTGGCAATAATCAAGTAGATGAGCAGGCAGGAATTACGCAGCACAGGTGGCAATTGTCAAGGAGACGACAGGCAGGAATCGTGCAGCTCAGCTGGAAATTGTCAAGCAGATGAGCAGACAGTAATCACGCAGCTCAGCAGGCCCTGATCACGTGACTGAGCATGCACTGTTCACGTGGATGATCACACACCTATCACGTGACTGATCATGCACTGATCATGTGACTGATCATGCACTGATCACGTGGCTATAATGCACTGATTACATGGCTGGACATACACTGATCACGTGCCTGGTCATGCACTGATCACGTGGCTGATCCTGCACTGATCTCGTGTCTGATCATGCACTGATCACGTGGCAATCATGCTCTGCTCACGTGGCTGATCATGCAGTGATCACGTGGCTATCATGCACTACTCACGTGGCTGATCATGCAATGATCATGTAGCTACCATGTACAGGTCACGTGAATGATCATACACCCATCAGGTGACTGATCATGCACTGATCACGTGGCCATCATGCACTGATCACGAGACTGATCATGCACTGATCACGTCTATATCATGCACTGATCACATGACTGCCCATGCACTGATCACGTGGATGATCATACACTACTCATGTGACAGATCATGCACTGATCACGTGGCTGATCATGCACTGATACCGTGACTGAGCATGGACTGATCACATGACTATCATGTAGTGATCACGTGACTTAATGGCGCTGATCATGTGACTGATCATGCGCTGATCATGTTTGCTTTCATACACTGATCATGTGCCTCTGGAGGCAATAAACAAAGAGCTGAGTAGGCATGAATCAAACAGTCAGGAGGCAATAATCATGGAACTCAGCTGTGAGGAATCATGCTGTTCAGCTGGCAATAATCAAGGAGCTGAGCAGGCAGAAATTACACAGCACAGCTGGCAATTGTCAAGCACATGACAGGCAGGAATCGTGCAGCTCAGCTGGCAATTGTCAAGCAGATGAGCAGACAGTAATCACGCAGCTCAGCAGGCCCGGATCACGTCACTGAGCATGCACTGTTCACGTGGCTGATCATACACTGATCACGTGATTGATCATGCACTGATCACTTGGATATCATGCACTGATCACGTGGCTGATCATACACTGTTCACGTGTCTGACCATGCACTGATCACGTGGCTCATCATACACTGCTCACGTAACTGATCATGCACTGATCACGTGGCTATCATGCACTGAATACGTGGCTGAACATGCACTGATCACGTGGCTGATCATACTCTGCTCATGTAACTCATCATGCACACATCACGTTTCTATCATGCACTGCTCACGTGGCTCGTCATGGAATGATCACGTAGCTACCATATACTGGTCACGTGACTGATCATGCACAGATCACGTGACTGATCATGCACTGATCACGTGGCTATCATGCACTGCTCATGTGACTAATCATGCAATGATCACGCAGCTACCATGTACTGGTCACATGACTGATCATGCACTGATCACATAATTGATCATGCACCCATCACATGGCTTATCATGCATTGATTATGTGACTGATCATGTGCTGATCATGTTTGGTGTCACACACTGATCATGTGCCTCTGGAGGCAATGAACATAGAGCTGAGTAGGCAGGAATCAGTCAGCAGGCTATAATCATGGAACTCACCTGTGAGAAATCATGTTGCTCAGCTGGCAATAATCAAGTAGATGAGCAGGCAGGAATTACGCAGCACAGGTGGCAATTGTCAAGGAGACGACAGGCAGGAATCGTGCAGCTCAGCTGGAAATTGTCAAGCAGATGAGCAGACAGTAATCACGCAGCTCAGCAGGCCCTGATCACGTGACTGAGCATGCACTGTTCACGTGGATGATCACACACCTATCACGTGACTGATCATGCACTGATCATGTGACTGATCATGCACTGATCACGTGGCTATAATGCACTGATTACATGGCTGGACATACACTGATCACGTGCCTGGTCATGCACTGATCACGTGGCTGATCCTGCACTGATCTCGTGTCTGATCATGCACTGATCACGTGGCAATCATGCTCTGCTCACGTGGCTGATCATGCAGTGATCACGTGGCTATCATGCACTACTCACGTGGCTGATCATGCAATGATCATGTAGCTACCATGTACAGGTCACGTGAATGATCATACACCCATCAGGTGACTGATCATGCACTGATCACGTGGCCATCATGCACTGATCACGAGACTGATCATGCACTGATCACGTCTATATCATGCACTGATCACATGACTGCCCATGCACTGATCACGTGGATGATCATACACTACTCATGTGACAGATCATGCACTGATCACGTGGCTGATCATGCACTGATACCGTGACTGAGCATGGACTGATCACATGACTATCATGTAGTGATCACGTGACTTAATGGCGCTGATCATGTGACTGATCATGCGCTGATCATGTTTGCTTTCATACACTGATCATGTGCCTCTGGAGGCAATAAACAAAGAGCTGAGTAGGCATGAATCAAACAGTCAGGAGGCAATAATCATGGAACTCAGCTGTGAGGAATCATGCTGTTCAGCTGGCAATAATCAAGGAGCTGAGCAGGCAGAAATTACACAGCACAGCTGGCAATTGTCAAGCACATGACAGGCAGGAATCGTGCAGCTCAGCTGGCAATTGTCAAGCAGATGAGCAGACAGTAATCACGCAGC
This sequence comes from Bos taurus, assembly GCF_002263795.3. Lineage (NCBI taxonomy): Eukaryota > Metazoa > Chordata > Mammalia > Artiodactyla > Bovidae > Bos > Bos taurus. The sequence goes on from NW_020190240.1 coordinate 183,544, forward strand.
TCAGCAGGCCCGGATCACGTCACTGAGCATGCACTGTTCACGTGGCTGATCATACACTGATCACGTGATTGATCATGCACTGATCACTTGGATATCATGCACTGATCACGTGGCTGATCATACACTGTTCACGTGTCTGACCATGCACTGATCACGTGGCTCATCATACACTGCTCACGTAACTGATCATGCACTGATCACGTGGCTATCATGCACTGAATACGTGGCTGAACATGCACTGATCACGTGGCTGATCATACTCTGCTCATGTAACTCATCATGCACACATCACGTTTCTATCATGCACTGCTCACGTGGCTCGTCATGGAATGATCACGTAGCTACCATATACTGGTCACGTGACTGATCATGCACAGATCACGTGACTGATCATGCACTGATCACGTGGCTATCATGCACTGCTCATGTGACTAATCATGCAATGATCACGCAGCTACCATGTACTGGTCACATGACTGATCATGCACTGATCACATAATTGATCATGCACCCATCACATGGCTTATCATGCATTGATTATGTGACTGATCATGTGCTGATCATGTTTGGTGTCACACACTGATCATGTGCCTCTGGAGGCAATGAACATAGAGCTGAGTAGGCAGGAATCAGTCAGCAGGCTATAATCATGGAACTCACCTGTGAGAAATCATGTTGCTCAGCTGGCAATAATCAAGTAGATGAGCAGGCAGGAATTACGCAGCACAGGTGGCAATTGTCAAGGAGACGACAGGCAGGAATCGTGCAGCTCAGCTGGAAATTGTCAAGCAGATGAGCAGACAGTAATCACGCAGCTCAGCAGGCCCTGATCACGTGACTGAGCATGCACTGTTCACGTGGATGATCACACACCTATCACGTGACTGATCATGCACTGATCATGTGACTGATCATGCACTGATCACGTGGCTATAATGCACTGATTACATGGCTGGACATACACTGATCACGTGCCTGGTCATGCACTGATCACGTGGCTGATCCTGCACTGATCTCGTGTCTGATCATGCACTGATCACGTGGCAATCATGCTCTGCTCACGTGGCTGATCATGCAGTGATCACGTGGCTATCATGCACTACTCACGTGGCTGATCATGCAATGATCATGTAGCTACCATGTACAGGTCACGTGAATGATCATACACCCATCAGGTGACTGATCATGCACTGATCACGTGGCCATCATGCACTGATCACGAGACTGATCATGCACTGATCACGTCTATATCATGCACTGATCACATGACTGCCCATGCACTGATCACGTGGATGATCATACACTACTCATGTGACAGATCATGCACTGATCACGTGGCTGATCATGCACTGATACCGTGACTGAGCATGGACTGATCACATGACTATCATGTAGTGATCACGTGACTTAATGGCGCTGATCATGTGACTGATCATGCGCTGATCATGTTTGCTTTCATACACTGATCATGTGCCTCTGGAGGCAATAAACAAAGAGCTGAGTAGGCATGAATCAAACAGTCAGGAGGCAATAATCATGGAACTCAGCTGTGAGGAATCATGCTGTTCAGCTGGCAATAATCAAGGAGCTGAGCAGGCAGAAATTACACAGCACAGCTGGCAATTGTCAAGCACATGACAGGCAGGAATCGTGCAGCTCAGCTGGCAATTGTCAAGCAGATGAGCAGACAGTAATCACGCAGCTCAGCAGGCCCGGATCACGTCACTGAGCATGCACTGTTCACGTGGCTGATCATACACTGATCACGTGATTGATCATGCACTGATCACTTGGATATCATGCACTGATCACGTGGCTGATCATACACTGTTCACGTGTCTGACCATGCACTGATCACGTGGCTCATCATACACTGCTCACGTAACTGATCATGCACTGATCACGTGGCTATCATGCACTGAATACGTGGCTGAACATGCACTGATCACGTGGCTGATCATACTCTGCTCATGTAACTCATCATGCACACATCACGTTTCTATCATGCACTGCTCACGTGGCTCGTCATGGAATGATCACGTAGCTACCATATACTGGTCACGTGACTGATCATGCACAGATCACGTGACTGATCATGCACTGATCACGTGGCTATCATGCACTGCTCATGTGACTAATCATGCAATGATCACGCAGCTACCATGTACTGGTCACATGACTGATCATGCACTGATCACATAATTGATCATGCACCCATCACATGGCTTATCATGCATTGATTATGTGACTGATCATGTGCTGATCATGTTTGGTGTCACACACTGATCATGTGCCTCTGGAGGCAATGAACATAGAGCTGAGTAGGCAGGAATCAGTCAGCAGGCTATAATCATGGAACTCACCTGTGAGAAATCATGTTGCTCAGCTGGCAATAATCAAGTAGATGAGCAGGCAGGAATTACGCAGCACAGGTGGCAATTGTCAAGGAGACGACAGGCAGGAATCGTGCAGCTCAGCTGGAAATTGTCAAGCAGATGAGCAGACAGTAATCACGCAGCTCAGCAGGCCCTGATCACGTGACTGAGCATGCACTGTTCACGTGGATGATCACACACCTATCACGTGACTGATCATGCACTGATCATGTGACTGATCATGCACTGATCACGTGGCTATAATGCACTGATTACATGGCTGGACATACACTGATCACGTGCCTGGTCATGCACTGATCACGTGGCTGATCCTGCACTGATCTCGTGTCTGATCATGCACTGATCACGTGGCAATCATGCTCTGCTCACGTGGCTGATCATGCAGTGATCACGTGGCTATCATGCACTACTCACGTGGCTGATCATGCAATGATCATGTAGCTACCATGTACAGGTCACGTGAATGATCATACACCCATCAGGTGACTGATCATGCACTGATCACGTGGCCATCATGCACTGATCACGAGACTGATCATGCACTGATCACGTCTATATCATGCACTGATCACATGACTGCCCATGCACTGATCACGTGGATGATCATACACTACTCATGTGACAGATCATGCACTGATCACGTGGCTGATCATGCACTGATACCGTGACTGAGCATGGACTGATCACATGACTATCATGTAGTGATCACGTGACTTAATGGCGCTGATCATGTGACTGATCATGCGCTGATCATGTTTGCTTTCATACACTGATCATGTGCCTCTGGAGGCAATAAACAAAGAGCTGAGTAGGCATGAATCAAACAGTCAGGAGGCAATAATCATGGAACTCAGCTGTGAGGAATCATGCTGTTCAGCTGGCAATAATCAAGGAGCTGAGCAGGCAGAAATTACACAGCACAGCTGGCAATTGTCAAGCACATGACAGGCAGGAATCGTGCAGCTCAGCTGGCAATTGTCAAGCAGATGAGCAGACAGTAATCACGCAGCTCAGCAGGCCCGGATCACGTCACTGAGCATGCACTGTTCACGTGGCTGATCATACACTGATCACGTGATTGATCATGCACTGATCACTTGGATATCATGCACTGATCACGTGGCTGATCATACACTGTTCACGTGTCTGACCATGCACTGATCACGTGGCTCATCATACACTGCTCACGTAACTGATCATGCACTGATCACGTGGCTATCATGCACTGAATACGTGGCTGAACATGCACTGATCACGTGGCTGATCATACTCTGCTCATGTAACTCATCATGCACACATCACGTTTCTATCATGCACTGCTCACGTGGCTCGTCATGGAATGATCACGTAGCTACCATATACTGGTCACGTGACTGATCATGCACAGATCACGTGACTGATCATGCACTGATCACGTGGCTATCATGCACTGCTCATGTGACTAATCATGCAATGATCACGCAGCTACCATGTACTGGTCACATGACTGATCATGCACTGATCACATAATTGATCATGCACCCATCACATGGCTTATCATGCATTGATTATGTGACTGATCATGTGCTGATCATGTTTGGTGTCACACACTGATCATGTGCCTCTGGAGGCAATGAACATAGAGCTGAGTAGGCAGGAATCAGTCAGCAGGCTATAATCATGGAACTCACCTGTGAGAAATCATGTTGCTCAGCTGGCAATAATCAAGTAGATGAGCAGGCAGGAATTACGCAGCACAGGTGGCAATTGTCAAGGAGACGACAGGCAGGAATCGTGCAGCTCAGCTGGAAATTGTCAAGCAGATGAGCAGACAGTAATCACGCAGCTCAGCAGGCCCTGATCACGTGACTGAGCATGCACTGTTCACGTGGATGATCACACACCTATCACGTGACTGATCATGCACTGATCATGTGACTGATCATGCACTGATCACGTGGCTATAATGCACTGATTACATGGCTGGACATACACTGATCACGTGCCTGGTCATGCACTGATCACGTGGCTGATCCTGCACTGATCTCGTGTCTGATCATGCACTGATCACGTGGCAATCATGCTCTGCTCACGTGGCTGATCATGCAGTGATCACGTGGCTATCATGCACTACTCACGTGGCTGATCATGCAATGATCATGTAGCTACCATGTACAGGTCACGTGAATGATCATACACCCATCAGGTGACTGATCATGCACTGATCACGTGGCCATCATGCACTGATCACGAGACTGATCATGCACTGATCACGTCTATATCATGCACTGATCACATGACTGCCCATGCACTGATCACGTGGATGATCATACACTACTCATGTGACAGATCATGCACTGATCACGTGGCTGATCATGCACTGATACCGTGACTGAGCATGGACTGATCACATGACTATCATGTAGTGATCACGTGACTTAATGGCGCTGATCATGTGACTGATCATGCGCTGATCATGTTTGCTTTCATACACTGATCATGTGCCTCTGGAGGCAATAAACAAAGAGCTGAGTAGGCATGAATCAAACAGTCAGGAGGCAATAATCATGGAACTCAGCTGTGAGGAATCATGCTGTTCAGCTGGCAATAATCAAGGAGCTGAGCAGGCAGAAATTACACAGCACAGCTGGCAATTGTCAAGCACATGACAGGCAGGAATCGTGCAGCTCAGCTGGCAATTGTCAAGCAGATGAGCAGACAGTAATCACGCAGCTCAGCAGGCCCGGATCACGTCACTGAGCATGCACTGTTCACGTGGCTGATCATACACTGATCACGTGATTGATCATGCACTGATCACTTGGATATCATGCACTGATCACGTGGCTGATCATACACTGTTCACGTGTCTGACCATGCACTGATCACGTGGCTCATCATACACTGCTCACGTAACTGATCATGCACTGATCACGTGGCTATCATGCACTGAATACGTGGCTGAACATGCACTGATCACGTGGCTGATCATACTCTGCTCATGTAACTCATCATGCACACATCACGTTTCTATCATGCACTGCTCACGTGGTTCGTCATGGAATGATCACGTAGCTACCATATACTGGTCACGTGACTGATCATGCACAGATCACGTGACTGATCATGCACTGATCACGTGGCTATCATGCACTGCTCATGTGACTAATCATGCAATGATCACGCAGCTACCATGTACTGGTCACATGACTGATCATGCACTGATCACATAATTGATCATGCACCCATCACATGGCTTATCATGCATTGATTATGTGACTGATCATGTGCTGATCATGTTTGGTGTCACACACTGATCATGTGCCTCTGGAGGCAATGAACATAGAGCTGAGTAGGCAGGAATCAGTCAGCAGGCTATAATCATGGAACTCACCTGTGAGAAATCATGTTGCTCAGCTGGCAATAATCAAGTAGATGAGCAGGCAGGAATTACGCAGCACAGGTGGCAATTGTCAAGGAGACGACAGGCAGGAATCGTGCAGCTCAGCTGGAAATTGTCAAGCAGATGAGCAGACAGTAATCACGCAGCTCAGCAGGCCCTGATCACGTGACTGAGCATGCACTGTTCACGTGGATGATCACACACCTATCATGTGACTGATCATGCACTGATCACGTGGCTATAATGCACTGATTACATGGCTGGACATACACTGATCACGTGCCTGGTCATGCACTGATCACGTGGCTGATCATGCACTGATCACGTGACTGATCCTGCACTGATCTCGTGTCTGATCATGCACTGATCACGTGGCAATCATGCTCTGCTCACGTGGCTGATCATGCAGTGATCACGTGGCTATCATGCACTACTCACGTGGCTGATCATGCAATGATCATGTAGCTACCATGTACAGGTCACGTGAATGATCATACACCCATCAGGTGACTGATCATGCACTGATCACGTGGCCATCATGCACTGATCACGAGACTGATCATGCACTGATCACGTCTATATCATGCACTGATCACATGACTGCCCATGCACTGATCACGTGGATGATCATACACTACTCATGTGACAGATCATGCACTGATCACGTGGCTGATCATGCACTGATACCGTGACTGAGCATGGACTGATCACATGACTATCATGTAGTGATCACGTGACTTAATGGCGCTGATCATGTGACTGATCATGCGCTGATCATGTTTGCTTTCATACACTGATCATGTGCCTCTGGAGGCAATAAACAAAGAGCTGAGTAGGCATGAATCAAACAGTCAGGAGGCAATAATCATGGAACTCAGCTGTGAGGAATCATGCTGTTCAGCTGGCAATAATCAAGGAGCTGAGCAGGCAGAAATTACACAGCACAGCTGGCAATTGTCAAGCACATGACAGGCAGGAATCGTGCAGCTCAGCTGGCAATTGTCAAGCAGATGAGCAGACAGTAATCACGCAGCTCAGCAGGCCCGGATCACGTCACTGAGCATGCACTGTTCACGTGGCTGATCATACACTGATCACGTGATTGATCATGCACTGATCACTTGGATATCATGCACTGATCACGTGGCTGATCATACACTGTTCACGTGTCTGACCATGCACTGATCACGTGGCTCATCATACACTGCTCACGTAACTGATCATGCACTGATCACGTGGCTATCATGCACTGAATACGTGGCTGAACATGCACTGATCACGTGGCTGATCATACTCTGCTCATGTAACTCATCATGCACACATCACGTTTCTATCATGCACTGCTCACGTGGCTCGTCATGGAATGATCACGTAGCTACCATATACTGGTCACGTGACTGATCATGCACAGATCACGTGACTGATCATGCACTGATCACGTGGCTATCATGCACTGCTCATGTGACTAATCATGCAATGATCACGCAGCTACCATGTACTGGTCACATGACTGATCATGCACTGATCACATAATTGATCATGCACCCATCACATGGCTTATCATGCATTGATTATGTGACTGATCATGTGCTGATCATGTTTGGTGTCACACACTGATCATGTGCCTCTGGAGGCAATGAACATAGAGCTGAGTAGGCAGGAATCAGTCAGCAGGCTATAATCATGGAACTCACCTGTGAGAAATCATGTTGCTCAGCTGGCAATAATCAAGTAGATGAGCAGGCAGGAATTACGCAGCACAGGTGGCAATTGTCAAGGAGACGACAGGCAGGAATCGTGCAGCTCAGCTGGAAATTGTCAAGCAGATGAGCAGACAGTAATCACGCAGCTCAGCAGGCCCTGATCACGTGACTGAGCATGCACTGTTCACGTGGATGATCACACACCTATCATGTGACTGATCATGCACTGATCACGTGGCTATAATGCACTGATTACATGGCTGGACATACACTGATCACGTGCCTGGTCATGCACTGATCACGTGGCTGATCATGCACTGATCACGTGACTGATCCTGCACTGATCTCGTGTCTGATCATGCACTGATCACGTGGCAATCATGCTCTGCTCACGTGGCTGATCATGCAGTGATCACGTGGCTATCATGCACTACTCACGTGGCTGATCATGCAATGATCATGTAGCTACCATGTACAGGTCACGTGAATGATCATACACCCATCAGGTGACTGATCATGCACTGATCACGTGGCCATCATGCACTGATCACGAGACTGATCATGCACTGATCACGTCTATATCATGCACTGATCACATGACTGCCCATGCACTGATCACGTGGATGATCATACACTACTCATGTGACAGATCATGCACTGATCACGTGGCTGATCATGCACTGATACCGTGACTGAGCATGGACTGATCACATGACTATCATGTAGTGATCACGTGACTTAATGGCGCTGATCATGTGACTGATCATGCGCTGATCATGTTTGCTTTCATACACTGATCATGTGCCTCTGGAGGCAATAAACAAAGAGCTGAGTAGGCATGAATCAAACAGTCAGGAGGCAATAATCATGGAACTCAGCTGTGAGGAATCATGCTGTTCAGCTGGCAATAATCAAGGAGCTGAGCAGGCAGAAATTACACAGCACAGCTGGCAATTGTCAAGCACATGACAGGCAGGAATCGTGCAGCTCAGCTGGCAATTGTCAAGCAGATGAGCAGACAGTAATCACGCAGCTCAGCAGGCCCGGATCACGTCACTGAGCATGCACTGTTCACGTGGCTGATCATACACTGATCACGTGATTGATCATGCACTGATCACTTGGATATCATGCACTGATCACGTGGCACTCATGCACTGATCACGTGGCTGATCATACTCTGCTCACGTAACTCATCATGCACACATCACGTGGCTATCATGCACTGCTCACGTGTTTCGTCATGGAATGATCACGAAGCTACCATATACTGGTCACGTGACTAATCATGCACAGATCACTTTTCTGAGCATGCACTGTTCACGTAGCTGATCACACACCTATCACGTGAATGATCATGCACCGATCACGTGGCTCTCATGCACTGATCACGTGATTGCACATGCACTGATCACGTATTTGTATGCACTGCTCACGTGGCTATCATGCACTGATGACGTGGCTGATCATGCACTGATCACGTAGCTATCTTGCACTGGTCACTTGGCTGATCATACACTCATCACGGGACTGATCGTGCACTGATTGCGGCGCTATCATGCATTGACTACATGACTCCACATGCACTGATCACGTGCATGATCATGCACTGATCACGTGACTGACCATGCACTGATCACGTGGCTATCATGCACTGATCATTTGTCTGGTCATACACTGATCATGTGCCTGGTCATGCATTGATCATGTGGCTGATCATGCACTGCTCACGTGTCTGGTCATGCAATGATCACGTAGCTACCATATACTGGTCACCCGACTGATCATGCACAGATCACGTAAATGATCATGCACTGTTCCCGTGACTGATCATGTACTTATCACGTGACTGATCATGCACTGATCACGTGGCTGATCATGCACTGCTCACGTGACTGATCATGCAATGATCACGCAGCTACAATGTACTGGTCACATGACTGATCATGCACTGATCACGTAATTGATCATGCACTGATCACCTGGCTTATCATGCATTGATTATGTGATTCATCATGTGCTGATCATGTTTGCTGTCATACACTGATCATGTGCCTCTGGAGGCAATGAACAAAGAGCTGAGTAGGCAGAATCACGTAAGGCAATTAATCTATGGAACTCAGCTCGAGGAAATCATGCTGTCTCAGCTGGCAATAATCAAGGTAGTCAAGCCAGGCAGAAATTACCGCAGGCACAGGCTGGCGCAATTGTCAAGCAGATGCAGGCAGGATCGTGCAGCTCAGTGGCAATTGCAGAGAATGCAGAAGTTAATCACGAGTAGAGCGGACAGCACTAGCATTCAGTTAGTGGACTTATTCACTGACACGTTCAATGCCTGATCACGGTTCATGCACGAACGGGGTCTCCGGTCGTGCTACATTGCACTGATGGCTCAACATGCACGTACAATCATGCACTGATCATGTACACATGAAACGTGCTGAAATGCACAGACACGTGCTAATCAACCGCATGTAACGATCATGCGCCACCTATCACGTTTGTTGCACTGCTCACGTGGGTGCATATGATCACGTGGCTACACACTCTGGCATGGCACGATCAGACAGATCAGTGCATCACACTATCACGTGGCTATCCATGCACTGCTCACCTGTGACTTCATGCAATGATTCACCAAGCTACCATGTACTGGCACGTGACTGATTAGCCAATGTCACATATGATCAGCAATCAAGCTTATATGATGATCATGTGCTGATCATGTGTATCAGGTTGGTTACACTGATCAATGCCTACTGGAGCATCCACAGTGACTGAGTCAGCAGCTGATCACGTCAGCTAGGGCAATCTGGAACTCACGTGCTGAAATCATGTGCTAGCTCGCATAATCATAGATGAGCAGGATAGACAGTGCAATTCAGACGCAGGCAAGAATGTGCACTCAGCTGATTCAAGAAGCAGCATGATCCCACTAGCAGGCCTGGATTCACGTGAGCTGAGCATGCAGGATCACGTGAGTCACACAATGTACTGTCACGTGACTGATCATGCACTGATCATGTGACTGATCATGCACTGATCACGTGGCTATAATGCACTGATCACATGGCTGGACATACACTGATCACGTGCCTGGTCATGCACTGATCACGTGGCTGATCCTGCACTGATCTCGTGTCTGATCATGCACTGATCACGTGGCAATCATGCTCTGCTCACGTGGCTGATCATGCAGTGATCACGTGGCTATCATGCACTACTCACGTGGCTGATCATGCAATGATCATGTAGCTACCATGTACAGGTCACGTGAATGATCATACACCCATCAGGTGACTGATCATGCACTGATCACGTGGCCATCATGCACTGATCACGAGACTGATCATGCACTGATCACGTCTATATCATGCACTGATCACATGACTGCCCATGCACTGATCACGTGGATGATCATACACTACTCATGTGACAGATCATGCACTGATCACGTGGCTGATCATGCACTGATACCGTGACTGAGCATGGACTGATCACATGACTATCATGTAGTGATCACGTGACTTAATGGCGCTGATCATGTGACTGATCATGCGCTGATCATGTTTGCTTTCATACACTGATCATGTGCCTCTGGAGGCAATAAACAAAGAGCTGAGTAGGCATGAATCAAACAGTCAGGAGGCAATAATCATGGAACTCAGCTGTGAGGAATCATGCTGTTCAGCTGGCAATAATCAAGGAGCTGAGCAGGCAGAAATTACACAGCACAGCTGGCAATTGTCAAGCACATGACAGGCAGGAATCGTGCAGCTCAGCTGGCAATTGTCAAGCAGATGAGCAGACAGTAATCACGCAGCTCAGCAGGCCCGGATCACGTCACTGAGCATGCACTGTTCACGTGGCTGATCATACACTGATCACGTGATTGATCATGCACTGATCACTTGGATATCATGCACTGATCACGTGGCTGATCATACACTGTTCACGTGTCTGACCATGCACTGATCACGTGGCTCATCATACACTGCTCACGTAACTGATCATGCACTGATCACGTGGCTATCATGCACTGAATACGTGGCTGAACATGCACTGATCACGTGGCTGATCATACTCTGCTCATGTAACTCATCATGCACACATCACGTTTCTATCATGCACTGCTCACGTGGTTCGTCATGGAATGATCACGTAGCTACCATATACTGGTCACGTGACTGATCATGCACAGATCACGTGACTGATCATGCACTGATCACGTGGCTATCATGCACTGCTCATGTGACTAATCATGCAATGATCACGCAGCTACCATGTACTGGTCACATGACTGATCATGCACTGATCACATAATTGATCATGCACCCATCACATGGCTTATCATGCATTGATTATGTGACTGATCATGTGCTGATCATGTTTGGTGTCACACACTGATCATGTGCCTCTGGAGGCAATGAACATAGAGCTGAGTAGGCAGGAATCAGTCAGCAGGCTATAATCATGGAACTCACCTGTGAGAAATCATGTTGCTCAGCTGGCAATAATCAAGTAGATGAGCAGGCAGGAATTACGCAGCACAGGTGGCAATTGTCAAGGAGACGACAGGCAGGAATCGTGCAGCTCAGCTGGAAATTGTCAAGCAGATGAGCAGACAGTAATCACGCAGCTCAGCAGGCCCTGATCACGTGACTGAGCATGCACTGTTCACGTGGATGATCACACACCTATCATGTGACTGATCATGCACTGATCACGTGGCTATAATGCACTGATTACATGGCTGGACATACACTGATCACGTGCCTGGTCATGCACTGATCACGTGGCTGATCATGCACTGATCACGTGACTGATCCTGCACTGATCTCGTGTCTGATCATGCACTGATCACGTGGCAATCATGCTCTGCTCACGTGGCTGATCATGCAGTGATCACGTGGCTATCATGCACTACTCACGTGGCTGATCATGCAATGATCATGTAGCTACCATGTACAGGTCACGTGAATGATCATACACCCATCAGGTGACTGATCATGCACTGATCACGTGGCCATCATGCACTGATCACGAGACTGATCATGCACTGATCACGTCTATATCATGCACTGATCACATGACTGCCCATGCACTGATCACGTGGATGATCATACACTACTCATGTGACAGATCATGCACTGATCACGTGGCTGATCATGCACTGATACCGTGACTGAGCATGGACTGATCACATGACTATCATGTAGTGATCACGTGACTTAATGGCGCTGATCATGTGACTGATCATGCGCTGATCATGTTTGCTTTCATACACTGATCATGTGCCTCTGGAGGCAATAAACAAAGAGCTGAGTAGGCATGAATCAAACAGTCAGGAGGCAATAATCATGGAACTCAGCTGTGAGGAATCATGCTGTTCAGCTGGCAATAATCAAGGAGCTGAGCAGGCAGAAATTACACAGCACAGCTGGCAATTGTCAAGCACATGACAGGCAGGAATCGTGCAGCTCAGCTGGCAATTGTCAAGCAGATGAGCAGACAGTAATCACGCAGCTCAGCAGGCCCGGATCACGTCACTGAGCATGCACTGTTCACGTGGCTGATCATACACTGATCACGTGATTGATCATGCACTGATCACTTGGATATCATGCACTGATCACGTGGCTGATCATACACTGTTCACGTGTCTGACCATGCACTGATCACGTGGCTCATCATACACTGCTCACGTAACTGATCATGCACTGATCACGTGGCTATCATGCACTGAATACGTGGCTGAACATGCACTGATCACGTGGCTGATCATACTCTGCTCATGTAACTCATCATGCACACATCACGTTTCTATCATGCACTGCTCACGTGGCTCGTCATGGAATGATCACGTAGCTACCATATACTGGTCACGTGACTGATCATGCACAGATCACGTGACTGATCATGCACTGATCACGTGGCTATCATGCACTGCTCATGTGACTAATCATGCAATGATCACGCAGCTACCATGTACTGGTCACATGACTGATCATGCACTGATCACATAATTGATCATGCACCCATCACATGGCTTATCATGCATTGATTATGTGACTGATCATGTGCTGATCATGTTTGGTGTCACACACTGATCATGTGCCTCTGGAGGCAATGAACATAGAGCTGAGTAGGCAGGAATCAGTCAGCAGGCTATAATCATGGAACTCACCTGTGAGAAATCATGTTGCTCAGCTGGCAATAATCAAGTAGATGAGCAGGCAGGAATTACGCAGCACAGGTGGCAATTGTCAAGGAGACGACAGGCAGGAATCGTGCAGCTCAGCTGGAAATTGTCAAGCAGATGAGCAGACAGTAATCACGCAGCTCAGCAGGCCCTGATCACGTGACTGAGCATGCACTGTTCACGTGGATGATCACACACCTATCATGTGACTGATCATGCACTGATCACGTGGCTATAATGCACTGATTACATGGCTGGACATACACTGATCACGTGCCTGGTCATGCACTGATCACGTGGCTGATCATGCACTGATCACGTGACTGATCATGCAATGATCTCGTGTCTGATCATGCACTGATCACGTGGCTATCATGCATTGCTCACGTGGCCTGTCATGCAGTGATCACGTGGCTATCATGCACTACTCACTTGGCTGATCATGCAATGATCATGTAGCTACCATGTACAGGTCACGTGAATGATCATACACCCATCAGGTGACTGATCATGCACTGATCACGTGGCTATCATGCACTGATCACGAGACTGATCATGCACTGATCACGTCTATATCATGCACTGATCACATGACTGCCCATGCACTGATCACGTGGATGATCATACACTAATCATGTGACAGATCATGCACTGATCACGTGGCTGATCATGCACTGATACCGTGACTGAGCATGGACTGATCACATGACTATCATGTAGTGATCACGTGACTTAATGGCGCTGATCATGTGACTGATCATGCGCTGATCATGTTTGCTTTCATACACTGATCATGTGCCTCTGGAGGCAATAAACAAAGAGCTGAGTAGGCATGAATCAAACAGTCAGGAGGCAATAATCATGGAACTCAGCTGTGAGGAATCATGCTGTTCAGCTGGCAATAATCAAGGAGCTGAGCAGGCAGAAATTACACAGCACAGCTGGCAATTGTCAAGCACATGACAGGCAGGAATCGTGCAGCTCAGCTGGCAATTGTCAAGCAGATGAGCAGACAGTAATCACGCAGCTCAGCAGGCCCGGATCACGTCACTGAGCATGCACTGTTCACGTGGCTGATCATACACTGATCACGTGATTGATCATGCACTGATCACTTGGATATCATGCACTGATCACGTGGCTGATCATACACTGTTCACGTGTCTGACCATGCACTGATCACGTGGCTCATCATACACTGCTCACGTAACTGATCATGCACTGATCACGTGGCTATCATGCACTGAATACGTGGCTGAACATGCACTGATCACGTGGCTGATCATACTCTGCTCATGTAACTCATCATGCACACATCACGTTTCTATCATGCACTGCTCACGTGGTTCGTCATGGAATGATCACGTAGCTACCATATACTGGTCACGTGACTGATCATGCACAGATCACGTGACTGATCATGCACTGATCACGTGGCTATCATGCACTGCTCATGTGACTAATCATGCAATGATCACGCAGCTACCATGTACTGGTCACATGACTGATCATGCACTGATCACATAATTGATCATGCACCCATCACATGGCTTATCATGCATTGATCATGTGACTGATCATGTGCTGATCATGTTTGGTGTCACACCACTGATCATGTGCCTCTGGAGGCAATGAACATAGAGCTGAGTAGGCAGGAATCAGTCAGCAGGCTATAATCATGGAACTCACCTGTGAGAAATCATGTTGCTCAGCTGGCAATAATCAAGTAGATGAGCAGGCAGGAATTACGCAGCACAGGTGGCAATTGTCAAGGAGACGACAGGCAGGAATCGTGCAGCTCAGCTGGAAATTGTCAAGCAGATGAGCAGACAGTAATCACGCAGCTCAGCAGGCCCTGATCACGTGACTGAGCATGCACTGTTCACGTGGATGATCACAACCTATCACGTGACTGATCATGCACTGATCACGTGGCTATAATGCACTGATTACATGGCTGGACATACACTGATCACGTGCCTGGTCATGCACTGATCAACGTGGCTGATCATGCACTGATCACGTGACTGATCCTGCACTGATCTCGTGTCTGATCATGCACTGATCACGTGGCAATCATGCTCTGCTCACGTGGCTGATCATGCAGTGATCACGTGGCTATCATGCACTACTCACGTGGCTGATCAATGCAATGATCATGTAGCTACCATGTACAGGTCACGTGAATGATCATACACCCATCAGGTGACTGATCATGCACTGATCACGTGGCCATCATGCACTGATCCACGAGACTGATCATGCACTGATCACGTCTATATCATGCACTGATCACATGACTGCCCATGCACTGATCACGTGGATGATCATACACTACTCATGTGACAGATCATGCACTGATCACGTGGCTGATCATGCACTGATACCGTGACTGAGCATGGACTGATCACATGACTATCATGTAGTGATCACGTGACTTAATGGCGCTGATCATGTGACTGATCATGCGCTGATCATGTTTGCTTTCATACACTGATCATGTGCCTCTGGAGGCAATAAACAAAGAGCTGAGTAGGCATGAATCAAACAGTCAGGAGGCAATAATCATGGAACTCAGCTGTGAGGAATCATGCTGTTCAGCTGGCAATAATCAAGGAGCTGAGCAGGCAGAAATTACACAGCACAGCTGGCAATTGTCAAGCACATGACAGGCAGGAATCGTGCAGCTCAGCTGGCAATTGTCAAGCAGATGAGCAGACAGTAATCACGCAGCTCAGCAGGCCCGGATCACGTCACTGAGCATGCACTGTTCACGTGGCTGATCATACACTGATCACGTGATTGATCATGCACTGATCACTTGGATATCATGCACTGATCACGTGGCACTCATGCACTGATCACGTGGCTGATCATACTCTGCTCACGTAACTCATCATGCACACATCACGTGGCTATCATGCACTGCTCACGTGTTTCGTCATGGAATGATCACGAAGCTACCATATACTGGTCACGTGACTAATCATGCACAGATCACTTTTCTGAGCATGCACTGTTCACGTAGCTGATCACACACCTATCACGTGAATGATCATGCACCGATCACGTGGCTCTCATGCACTGATCACGTGATTGCACATGCACTGATCACGTAATTGTATGCACTGCTCACGTGGCTATCATGCACTGATGACGTGGCTGATCATGCACTGATCACGTAGCTATCTTGCACTGGTCACTTGGCTGATCATACACTCATCACGGGACTGATCGTGCACTGATTGCGGCGCTATCATGCATTGACTACATGACTCCACATGCACTGATCACGTGCATGATCATGCACTGATCACGTGACTGACCATGCACTGATCACGTGACTGATCATGCACTGATCACGTGGCTATCATGCACTGATCATTTGTCTGGTCATACACTGATCATGTGCCTGGTCATGCATTGATCATGTGGCTGATCATGCACTGCTCACGTGTCTGGTCATGCAATGATCACGTAGCTACCTTATACTGGTCACCCGACTGATCATGCACAGATCACGTAAATGATCATGCACTGTTCCCGTGACTGATCATGTACTTATCACGTGACTGATTATGCACTGATCACGTGGCTGATCATGCACTGCTCACGTGACTGATCATGCAATGATCACGCAGCTACAATGTACTGGTCACATGACTGATCATGCACTGATCACGTAATTGATCATGCACTGATCACCTGGCTTATCATGCATTGATTATGTGATTCATCATGTGCTGATCATGTTTGCTGTCATACACTGATCATGTGCCTCTGGAGGCAATGAACAAAGAGCTGAGTAGGCAGGAATCAGAAGGCAATAATTATGGAACTCAGCTCTGAGAAATCATGCTGCTCAGCTGGCAATAATCAAGTAGATGAGCAGGAAGGAATTACGCAGCACAGGTGGCAATTGTCAAGGAGATGGCAGGCAGGAATCGTGCAGCTCAGCTGGCAATTGTCAAGCAGATGAGCAGACAGTAATCACGCAGCTCAGCAGGCCCTGATCACGTGACTGAGCATGCACTGTTCACATGGCTGATCACACACCTATCACATGACTGATCATGCACTGATCACGTGGCACTCATGCATTGATCACGTGGCTGATCATACTCTGCTCACGTAACTGATCATGCACACATCACGTGGCTATCATGCACTTCTCACCTGGCTGGTCATGCAATGTTCACCTAGCTACCATATACTGGTCACGTGACTGATCATGCTCAGATCACGTAAATGATCATGCACTGTTCAGTTGACTGATCATGTACTGATCACGTGACTGATCATGCACTGATCACGTGGCTATCATGCACTGCTCACGTGGCTGATCATGCACTGATCACGTGACTGATCATGCACTGCTCACGTAGCTGATCATGCACTGATCACGTGGCTGATCATGCAATGATCACGTAGCAACCATGTACTGGTCACGTGACTGATCATGCACTGATCATGTGACTGATCATGCACTGATCACGTGGCTATAATGCACTGATTACATGGCTGGACATACACTGATCACGTGCCTGGTCATGCACTGATCACGTGGCTGATCCTGCACTGATCTCGTGTCTGATCATGCACTGATCACGTGGCAATCATGCTCTGCTCACGTGGCTGATCATGCAGTGATCACGTGGCTATCATGCACTACTCACGTGGCTGATCATGCAATGATCATGTAGCTACCATGTACAGGTCACGTGAATGATCATACACCCATCAGGTGACTGATCATGCACTGATCACGTGCCATCAATGCACTGATCACGAGACTGATCATGCACTGATCACGTCTATATCATGCAACTGATCACATGACTGCCCATGCACTGATCACGTGGATGATCATACACTACTCATGTGACAGATCATGCACTGATCACGTGGCTGATCATGCACTGATACCGTGACTGGAGCAATGGACTGATCACATGACTATCATGTAGTGATCACGTGACTTAATGGCGCTGATCATGTGACTGATCATGCGCTGATCATGTTTTGCTTTCATACACTGATCATTGCCTCTGGAAGGCAATAAACAAAGAGCTGAGTAGGCATGAATCAAACAGTCAGAAGAGGCAATAATCATGGAACTCAGCTGTGAGGAATCATGCTGTTCAGCTGGCAATAATCAAGGAGCTGAGCAGGCAGAAATTACACAGCACAGCTGGCAATTGTCAAGCACATGACAGGCAGGAATCGTGCAGCTCAGCTGGCAATTGTCAAGCAGATGAGCAGACAGTAATCACGCAGCTCAGCAGGCCCGGATCACGTCACTGAGCATGCACTGTTCACGTGGCTGATCATATCCACTGATCACGGTGATTGATCATGCACTGATCACTTGGATATCATGCACTGATCACGTGGCACTCATGCACTGAATCACGTGGCTTGATCATAACTCTGCTCACGTAACTCATCATGCACTGTTCCCGTGACTGATCATGCACTGGCTCACGTGTTCGTCATGGAATGGATCACCGAAGCTACCATATACTGGTCACGTGACTAATCATGCACAGATCACTTTTCTGAGCATGCACTGTTCACGTAGCTGATCACACACCTATCACGTGAATGATCATGCACCGATCACGTGGCTCTCATGCACTGATCACGTGATTGCACATGCACTGATCACGTAATTGTATGCACTGCTCACGTGGCTATCATGCACTGATGACGTGGCTGATCATGGCACTGATCACGTAAGCTATCTTGCCACTGGTCACTTGGCATGATCATACACTCATCACGGGACTGATCGTGCACTGATTGCGGCGCTATCATGCATTGACTACATGACTCCACATGCACTGATCACGTGCATGATCATTGCACTGATCACGTGACTGACCATGCACTGATCACGTGACTGATCATGCACTGATCACGTGGCTATCATGCACTGATCATTTGTCTGGTCATACACTGATCATGTGCCTGGTCATGCATTGATCATGTGGCTGATCATGCACTGCTCACGTGTCTGGTCATGCAATGATCACGTAGCTACCATATACTGGTCACCCGACTGATCATGCACAGATCACGTAAATGATCATGCACTGTTCCCGTGACTGATCATGTACTTATCACGTGACTGATCATGCACTGATCACGTGGCTGATCATGCACTGCTCACGTGACTGATCATGCAATGATCACGCAGCTACAATGATACTGGTCACATGACTGATCATGCACTGATCACGTAATTGATCATGCACTGATCACCTGGGCTTATCATGCATTGATTATGTTGATTCATCATTGTGCTGATCATGTTTGCTGTCATACACTGATCATTGCCTCTGGAGGCAATGAACAAAGAGCTGAGTAGGCAGGAATCAGAAGGCAATAATTATGGAATCAGCTCTGAGAAATCATGCTGCTCAGCTGGCAATTAATCAAGTAGATGAGCAGGAAGGAATTTCGCAGCACAGGTGGCAATTGTCAAGGAGATGACAGGCAGGAATCGTACAGCTCAGCTGGCACATTGTCAAGCAGATGAGCAGACAGTAATCACGAAGCTCAGCAGGCCCTGATCACGTGACTGAGATGCACTGTTCACGTCGCTGATCACACACTTAGTCACGTGAAATGATCATGCACTGGATCACTGGTTCTCATGCACAGATCCTATTGCGCATGCACTATCACTGTAATTGGTATGCACTGCTTACACGTGCTATCATACACTGATCACGTGGCTTGATCACACATGTATC